>NC_054688.1:1500000-1625135 GCF_011074885.1 Brettanomyces bruxellensis
TGGCTTTCCTTGTTCAATCGTCTGAATCCTGATGAACTTCTTACCTGCAAACGAACTTGTCATCCCCTTCAAAACTTTAATGTTTTTAGCAATTGGAAGATTGAGAATCAGCTTCAAGTTTCCAGCCTGACGCATTATCAACCTTGATCTGTAACTATCTGTTGGTTTCTTTAGCTGGTTCACCTTCAAGATTCCCACTCCTCTCTCTTTCCAGCCCTCGGAAAGCTTTTCTAAGTCCATCCGGTACAATTTTGCTTTCACTTGGTACAAAGTAGTCTCCTCTTCCTCACCAGACTTGACATCTTGTTTTTGAAGATGAATTGTCCTGTAGACGGTATCTTCTCCTTTAGCATTATCCTTTACACTGTTATCCTCCTTCTTTCCATCCTTTCCTAGACTTGTTGCCTTTCCTGTAAACGGTTTGTCAAATATCGGCTTTGTGCCTTTGTCTGTACTTTGAAATAGACTGTTAAATGATGATCCGCTGCCGAATATCTTTGCTGCAGCCTTCGCTCCGCCTTCTTTGTTTGCGAATGGATTCTTCTTTGTTCCGAATCCTCCAAACCCTCCAAATTTACCAAACGATGTGGATTGTCCAAAAACAAATTTTGGCTTTTCCGCCCTTGAGTCCTTTGGTTCGACTTCTTTTTTGTCTTCCGGCTTGGTCTCAGTGGCTCTGACGTCTTTTTTATCTGTAATTTCTGTTATTTTTGCCTTTTTAGGAGTGTCTTTTGCATCTGCTTCATGCACTCTCTTTTTACCTCTTATTTCTCCCTTTTTAACCTCTTCATTTCCATTTGGAGCTTCTTTTGTGGATTTCTTTGCTTCCCCTAGCTTTTCGTCTTCTTTCTCATTCTTTATTTCCTCCTTTTTGTCCTTGGATATATCTTCTTTTGCTCCAATCTCCTTCTTTTGTTCCTTATGCTCTTCTTTTTTAACTTCGGTTGTTTTTTGCACCGAATGCTTGTCTGTTGTCGAATCCATATTGTTTATCTGTTAATTCAATTTCAAAAATATTTCAATCTGTATTTTACATCCCCAGCAACAAAAATTGTGCCCTATCTAATGATTTCATCCAATCGTCCGCCTATTTGTACTTTAGAGATGTAAACACATCAAATTTGTGAAGCAGAAATATATCTACCATCCGCACCTTTTTTTTTTTTCAAACCACAAATCTTTTTCAGAAGTAAGTATCTCAGGGCCCATCTGACAAAGCATGTTTTTTATTGTTCAGTATTCTTGCTTAACCATTTAGTTATTTTCCTTATTCTTCTTCAGAATTCGTTCATTCTCTATTCAGATATAGGACTTCCCTAATTTTGGTGCCCCTTTTTCCCTCATTTTGGTACTATATATATACAATATCACTAGGGTGTTAATTTCGGCATGCTTGCATTAGTCAGTATGCATCTAATAGCACACTTTAATCTCTAACGCAGGCCGATTATTTGTCATAAGGCCGTTATAAGATCACTTTTCTAAGATTTTGATCTGTTAACACATGAATATCTTGTTGTCTTGGAGTATACCGCTGACGAAGAGCAGACTATAATAGTCCTTTTATGCGTCGATCGACGCAAATCCCGGTAGAGCACTTCTTGGTGTGTGATAACAAATGCAGCATGTTTGTCATAGCTGATAAGAAAATGAATTATGTGGTAACTTTGTAAATTTCATTATAGTTCTAACCCAGTTATAGCTTTCCCTAATTTGTGTTTGTGGCAGTATGTTCCTTGAGCATTCCTAAAAGCCTAGAAATCTGAACAGAAGTGAAGGTGGGATCAATTATAACTATCAGTATAAATAATAATGGTGCCGCAGACATCATAATTGAAACTATTAGAAGCAATATCTGTAATCCAATAAAAATATTGTGAGCTTGCCGGTATAGTATGGTTAGTGTGTTTTGTAAGCATTAGGTGCTTTTATTCCAGTATGTACTTACTCACCAAATATATCATTTTCTTAAACGATGGCATCTTGTGCAGTTATGGTTTTAAAGTGAGAGGATTATCAACAGAAGCAAAGTAGAAGTCTTTGTTGGTTGTACTTTTGTACCTGCATGTTGCATATTTATATCAGTTGATATTTTAATTCTCTCAGGTTTTTAGCGCCAGTCCTTGTTTTATGTCAAAAAATAAAATTCTTCAGTTATTATTTTGATTATAGTATTTAATGCAGAAATTGGTACTATTAGGCATTTCAACTAGATTATTTAAGTTTGGCGTATTGTTTTTTTAGGCCTAAATCCCTCTTTGTTTGCTCGCAGTAACAAATTTGGCCTTCTTTTCCCGTTCCATCTCGATTACTGGATTAGGCAAATCCAGCCTTTAACGCGTTTAATATACTTATGAATGGAACAGTGCTTTTACAAGAAAAGGAGAAATTGAAGCCAGCGAATATTTTGGAATCTATAGTGAAGGTATGAGTCTCCAATTCAATTTTATGAATTCAGCATCTAAGTCAGGGTCAGAGTCACGTGTGACAGGTATTAATTACATAATAGTATTTACATTAATCACGAACACTTCAGTGTTGGTGGTAGGTTCAATATTTGCTGAATCAAGGCCTCGAAAATAAATAATGCACGTTTTTATACAAGCAGACTGCTTTCTGCTTCCACGTAAGCGCCTTTTTCAGCCTTTCATATACACAGCAGACAAAAGTGCTTTGTGTTTACGTTTTCACCTTTATTTACCCACCAGATATATTTTTTCTAGGGACGCGCGCATTCCATAAAGATGAAATTATTGAATGCTTTTTTTTTCCTTTCTGGCGGTATCCTTCTCTATTTCCTTCCCTATTTCCTTCTTCCGTATATATATCCTAGCGTGTTTCCCCTCATTCCGATCTATCATCCCATCGATTATTTTTCCAATCTTGTATTTTTTTTCTCTCTCTCTCTCTCCGTATTGGATTCATCCCCGTTTACATCTTTAAGTTCTCGGGTCGTGGCATTCACTCATCACGAAGCATCGTGTTTAGATCAGATTTCATCATATATAGATCTCCACCTCATGAAGCTTCATTTAAGTATACTGCCGGGAAAAAGCAACTTTCAGCCACCTGAGGGTGTTTCTCCAGTGCCAGCTGAAGATCCCACCTTCCATGTTAACAAGGAGGATTCCAGACCTTCCATCACATTGCAAAGTGACCCTTCACTCAGGTTCTCGTTCGATTCCGTGTCTGTGCAATCACTTTTTGAAAATGTGTCCAAGCCACTAGTTGACAGGTATCTATTTAAAGCGAAGGATTCGCTAGTGTTGGGACTCGAACCATTTACCTCCAAGGGCCCCTCCTGCATCTTTGACCACGCATCATCGACCCAATCCGCCTGTGGTCTTCTTTCCGAAACGTTAAATTACATTTTTCAGCAGACGGGACCCACATCGCTTGATCCCCGCGCCTGGAGTACTTATGTGTCACATATGGCAGTTGTTGGTGGCCAATCGGGCAAGCAGGGTGACGTGGAGCGGAACGAAAATGCAGCTTTGACGATTTCGCTCTTTGAAGTGGTCGAAAACTCAATTCGAGACTTACTTCCGTCTGTTAATGCCGGATCCAGGCCAAGTTCCCGAGGCAGATCGACTCTTTCCGTGGTAACAGATCCAAAGGACGGTAAAATCAAGCCGTACAACATCTCGCAGTACTTGATTGGCTCGTGTGAAGATGCAAGCGGCCTTGTTTCGAAGGCTTTGGCCTCGTCTTCGCTCTCATCAGCAAGAGACTCGCACAAATTTGTGTTCGTGAACCTTTTGCGGCGTTCCGAGCCGAAGTCCGACGGCAGAAGAGCCGTTTCTGTGGCCAGACTGACGTTTGCAGACCTCAATAACTTTGCAAGAGACCAAAGTACAGTTGAGGTTGGTAGATGCCTGGAGTTGGTGGCCACGAAGCAGTTCAACAACTCGCTTCTTCGCACAAACAAGCTCACGCGGCTCATATTCAACGATTACGTCAGATCCAGGGTCCCGTTGAGTGTTGTGGTGTGCTTGGATCAGTTTGGAGACGAGTCTGCCATCCTCAAAACCTTGAAGTACACGAATCCAGTCGAGTATCACCACTTGCAGAGAAAGCATCACGATGCTGCATACTACCGTTCTGCAGAAGCTATGGAACATGGCCGAACAGTCGCTTCTTTTGCCTCGAAGAGAAGAAAACCAAACAGTGTTGGCTCAAGATCGGTCTCTGCCTCGAAAAGAAGCTCTTTTGGCGGTTCTAAGCACAAGCCTGTGAGTAGGGTCGTTTCCTGGAGCAGTGGGGTCAGAGAGGAGAAGATGAAGATGGTTGCAAGTCTCAAAGAGGGAAAAGCGAGACTTGAGGCCGAAGTTGCAAGGCTTGAGCGCGATATTAGCTCTTTAAAGAGTGGTAAAAGCGAACTTGAGGAGAAGACCAAAGAGGAGATGAAGCAGCTTTCCTTGCAGCACGAAAAAGAGGTGTCTGAGTTGAAAGAGCAGTTAGCCAATGCTGGAAGTGTAGATGAGTCGAAGGAGTTGGCTGAGTTGGGCAAGAAGGTCGAGGAGAAGGAAAAAGAGGCAAGCAGTCTTAAGGAGAGCATCACGGCGAAGGAAGAGGCGATTTCTGGATTTGAGAGCAGGATCAAGGAGTTGGAGCATGAGATAAAGGCCAAGGATGAGAGTATAGCGAAGATAAACGAGGAGTTGGTGTCGAAAGACAAGGATTTGGACGAGATGAGGAGACAGATTGAGGATAAAGCGGGCGGAATTGAGCGTTTAAACGAGGAGCTGGAGAAGTGCAAGAAGGAGGTTGATGAGTTGAAGAAGGAGTTGGAGGCCAAGAGTGCAGATTCGGATGCAAACCAGGGACTGGTTGAGGAAAAGAGCAAAGAGGTTGAGCAGTTGAAGCAGGAAATTGGTGATAGGACCCAGAAAATCGACGATTTGGAGCGGCAGCTGGAGAAATCGGCATCGAAGATGAGCCAGATGCAAGAGAATGCAGCAAAGGCAAGCGAGCAGTTTGAAAATGATCAAAAGGAAGGCCAGAGGGCTATCGAACAGTTAACTGGAGAAAAAAATGCCGCTGAAAAGCAGAATTCCGAGCTGTTGGAGAAGATAAGTGGTATGGAAAAAGAGGCGGAAGAGGCAAAGAAGAACTATGAGAGCAGAGTGTTGGAGTTGACACAATCGAATACTGTAATAACGGAGGCTTTGAAGAACACGAAGATTTCGGAAGAGAACTACAGAACGCAGATTAATGCTCTAGAGGAGAAATTCGCGGCGATCAAAGATAAGTACACGCAGTTCAAGAATACAAACAAGAAGAAGGAGCAGGAGCAGGCCAAGAAGTACAAGACGTTGAGAAACAAGTTCAAAGTGCTTGAAACTCAGTATGTTACGTACAGGAGGAACATCGAGAATGAGAAAAAGAAGCAGGACGAGATCTACGCGAAAAAGAAGCGCGAGCTAAAGAAGAAGATGAACGGTATATGCAAGTCTGGCAGTGCTAGAAGTCCGGAGACTGAGAGGAGCATGTCGATGTCTCCAAAAAGATCAGAGAGCCTTTTTGATGATGAAGATGGTGAGAAGCACTCCCCCTTCGTTTCAAGATGTGGAACACCAAGCCAGTCTGTCAAAAGTTCGCCGTTGAAAAAGAACGATAAAGAATATCAAGTTGGTGATGGCAGTCCAAAGACACAGCCTTTAAGTCTTACAGCCATTCCTCATCTTGAGAATCTGGACACTCCGAGTCCAAATATAGGTAGTGAAGAAGGCAAAACGGACAGAATACCGTTGGAGGCAGCTACAGTTTCAGATTTAAATACTATGAGCCAAAAATCCCAGGAGGGTGCCCTGAAAAGAAAGGCGGTGTCCCCCAGCAAAAGAGACAAGGTGAAACTCAGACAGGTTGATCTTGATGACTCGGGAGATATCACACTCTGAGTGTTTTGTATTGTTTTGTGATTAATATGAAAATTGTAAGTACTTGGTTGGTAGACGTGTATTTTTAGCTGGAGTTGTGAGAATGAGCAACTCTTTGGGATGGTTTCTGAAGGATTGTTAAGCGTATGTTTAAGAATAAAACTTAGGGGCAGTTGTTGGTGAAGAATCCTTTTCTGGAAAGAGTATGGATAATTTTAACTTTTTTCATGTGATCATTTTTTTTCTCTTCTTTCTCTTTTTTTTTTCTCTTTTTTTCATGTTCATTTTTTTCTCTTCTTTCTCTTTTTTCTGTTTTTTTTCATGTTCATTTTTCATTTTGCGCCGAGCGCTGCCTCGTACTATGGCAACTTTAAGCGAGAATGTAGATATGGCTCATACCGTACTATGGAGCACACAGGCCTACAATTTGCCCTTTCGTCACACATTTTCCGGCAGAAGATCAAGCTGGCATCCAGAAGTGTCCGAGTGTGCGAAATTTGTCATCTTTATGTGGTAATTCTGGGCAGAAAGAGGTGATACAATACCAGAATTTTCAGCAGGTGAAAAATAATAATAAAAAAAAATAAACGGCACATTGTCTAGAGCTTTCACCGTATCTGGCAAAGTAGTGAAATCGCTAGCGAGATCCAGGATTCCCGGCAGTGCTACATTGTAGCAGGCGATTGGGTGGCCATTTTCCACACGGTGAAATGGCAGCCAAAGGCGGCAAAAGTGCCGTAAGACAAAGAAAAAAAGATTCTTCGAAACACTTTAGCGCCAGAAGAATCAAGCATCGGACTTTTACCGGATGTGATACATGTCGGCGGAGAAAAGTGAAGTGCGATGGTGCACGGCCTGTGTGCATGAGATGCAAGAAGTCGAACCGCGTTTGTGCAGGTTACGGCATAAAGTTGAAGTATGCAGAAGTCCTGGTGTTGGCAGGAAGAAATGAGCCACATTTGGAAAAGTTGAAGATGAAACGGGATGATAGTGGCACGAACTCCGATATCAGTGATGGCCCGAAGCGGCAACGAATTCCGTTCTGCCGTTATCCCAGAACCCAGCGCTATTTATACGAGAGGGATGTGGAAAATGCGTTGGATCGATGTTTTGTGAGTGAGGGTCAGAGTTCCAGCTTTGTTGGTCCCTTCACCTGCTTTAGATTAGAGCAAGTTGTTTCAATCAGGAGTCAGAACATTGCTAAGGCCAGCTCTGAGGACGGATCGTTGTCCAGCGTATCGCAAAGATCGGATTTGATGAGTCCGGCAGCCTTGAAGCCGTCTATTGAAAATATACTCAACGGGAATGAAACCGGAGGTAAGGGTGTTGTGATCTACAGGGGCGGAAACAACAGTATTATCAGCACTAGAAGTGGGGGGAGTATCATCAGCAATAGAAGTGGGGATAGTATTATCAGCACTAAAAGTGGGGGTAGTATTATCAGCACTAAAAGTGGGAGTAGTATTATCAGCACTAGAAGTGGGGGTAGTATCATCAGCACTAGAAGTGGGGGTATTATCGGCAATAGAAGTCCAAGCAGTATTATCAGCAATAGAAGTGTTCCCAGTGGTATTGTTGCCAACAGAAGTGCTACAAACAGCATTATTCCCAGCATAAGCGCCAGTAGTGTCAGCGGCAGAAGCAGCATAGACTCCTCTCTGATTGGTAGTCCTCAACAAGTTGATATGACGCAAAAAGAGACGGGTAACGAAGTTGCATCGCCAAGAAATTTAGACACACATTCAAACTTTTCAAACAACTCCACAGACCAGATCATCCCCAGAAAGATCTGGATTCACCCAAAGTTCCAAAAAGACGCCTTCACAACGTATTGCACTCTTCTCGGGGATGTTCCAACTGGAGAGCCGGACTGGGAAACTGTCAAGCGGGTGGTGTTTTCCGATTATTCTGGAATCACGGAGTCCCTGCAATGCCGAATAGTGGATAAGTTCGGCCTGACGGACGACCAGGTGCTGCGGAGATGCCGGCGGAAAATCCTCCAGCTTGGGCAGCAGCTGCAGATAAATGAGATTCGGGTGTATCCAAGCGAGTCACGGGTGTGCCTACTGCTTCAAAACAGCAAGATCCGGCAGTTGATGACGTTGTTTGTGCAGTATAGCGGCAAGTGTGTGCCCGTGTCGTTTGAAAAAGGAGTAATGAGTGGTGTAGTCGTTCAGGTTGTGTACAAGGTGATTGGAGAGCTTGTTGTATCCGGAATGGATTGCCACAGTGACAAAAATAAGCGCCCAGATGCATCTGCAAAGCCAGAAACAGGGCCGGAAAGTGGATTGAGCAGCTTTCCAGAGTACTGCCAGTTGTTACGCGAGACGTTGGCTGAGTCGGCGCTAGCATTGGGCGCTTATCAGCAGTACCGAGTACTATATAGCAGCTTTGGGCTGTACAAGGACTCAAGGCACTATCTCTCCTGCTTTATCCTCTTGCGTGATGTTGTGCAGTTGAACACGTCGAGGTTGCTTTCTCAACTTACGGTGAAAAGCAGCGAGGACGACCCGGTCTGTGAGATCGATGATGAACTGATAGGCATGTTGATTGCAGGCGGGATGGTCGAGGAGTTGTTGATCACGTTGGTTCTCTGTGTTAAGGTGGATGAGCAGGTGGATGTGGTTGTCAACTTCAAACTTTTGTACACTGTGATGCAGGCAGTGAGGGAGAAATTGCTGGATGCCAAGGTGGCTGGTAGCAGTGTGGCTGAGTTACTCACGTGGGTGAAGTACTTCCACTTTTTCTACTATGCGACTGCCACCATTGACGTTGAGCATTACCAGATAAAGGAGCCTGGCTTTGAGGACTTGGACGAGAACTACAATGTGATCAAGCAGTTCAACTTTGAGGATTCGTTCCGGCCTGACGAATATGCCCGTATTGAAATACAGCCTAGGAAGATTACTGATGGTGAGAGTGACGAGAGACTCGGGAAGGAGGACTCGGATGGTAGTGAGTCTGAGGGGAGTGAATATGATGAGAATGAGTCAGAAGAAAGTGAGTACAGTAAGGAAGATTTGGAGGTAAAGCTTCCAGCAAGGTTGGCCAACCGTCCAAAGGTGAAAGACCGGCCTCCGAGATCGTTCACAGTTCATTTTGGGTTTGGAAATGAGGATGGAGAGGGGAGTGATGGTGAGAGTGATGAAAGTGATGAGGAAATGAGCGATGGTGAAAGTGATGAAAGTGATGAGGGAATGAGTGATGATGAAAGTGATGAAAATTATGATGAGATTAGTGGAAGTAATGACAATTCTTATAATCACGCTAACAAACGTCAGCAGAATACTTGGAAAAGCCTCAAGAAGAAAACAAGAATCAATGATAAAGGCATCAAGGTGGATGTTTTGACGGGCCTAACTGTCGACCAGCAGTGCATGCCTCGCTTTGAAAGGCAGCAGATGACTTCCACCGATAAAAAGATACACATCCCAAACCATCCAACTCCGGAAACACTGGTTGGAGTATCCATGATAGAGCTCAACTATGCACTGCCGATGTCACTACTTGATTTGATGATACGCACAATCACGATATCGAACCACCGGAACTGGTTTCTACGCAAGAAAGTGTTTCCTAGAAACTTTCCGAAGTTCTGTTGCGATCTCGAGGATGACCTTGTTTCATGGAGAATACCGTGGGACTTGTATGAGGACACCTTGGAGAACGAGCAGCAGTTCCACAGCAAGTTCCACGAGGCTTTGTACCACATGATCATGTGCTTTTACAACGCAATTCTCATGTTTTTCTACCGCATTATCAAGGACATGGACCCCAGTCTCTTGCAGAATTACGTCACCTCAGCTTTAACACACATGGAAAAGCTCCGGAGCATTTCCATGGACCAGTCCTTCAGCAGTGAGTATGTAGTGTTTCCATCTTTTTGGACGTATTTCCTGTGTGGCTCGGATGCCGTTAACATAGACATTCAAAGGAGATACGACAGTTTGGGTAGCTGGTGGTTCAATTCTGGCAGCAAGTGGATAGGAAGACAGATGATGCTTGAGATATGGAGGGGCCGGAACTACGGGATGAGTGTTGATCGGCAGATTTCGGGAAACTCGGTTCCAAACAGCTCACGAATCGAGGCTTCTGAGGAAACAGAGACTTCCTGGCTTGATTTGGTGAAGGGATGGGAGATGTCTGGGTTTCATTAGGTGTATTAAGAATGTAAATTAGATGGTATAGTTAAAGTTAATGTAAAATACGGGGTATAATTGAAGTTGAATATGGGGTGTAATTGAAGGTGGATGGTATAATTACAGTTGTTTTGAGTTAGAAGATATAACTAAAGTTAATTAAATTAGATAATTAAAGCTCTTTTAAGTTAGACGATATAACCAAAGCTAATTAAATTAGAGAATATAATTGATCACTTAGTCATATGATATAATTATGGCTAATTTAAGATATGGGATATAATCTAAGTTAGACGATATAAAAGCTAATTAAATTAGAGAATAGAATTCGTCACTTAAGTTAGATATAATTAAAGCTCTTTTAAGTTGGATGGTATAATAAAAATTCTTCTAGGTTGGACAATATAACTAAAGCTCTTTTAAGTCAGACGATATAACCAAAGCTCTTTTGAGATAACTAAAGCTACTTAAATTAGAGAATATAATCGGTACTTCAGCTAGATGGTATAACTCAAGCCGGTTTAAAATAAAGGATGTAACTTGTGTTAGCTGATGTAAATCAGACGTATAATTAATCACTTTAGAGGATTTAATTCAAGTTACAAGTATAAGTCAATTACAATCACGTAAACCAAATTATCTCCAATTATTACATCACAAAAAGCAGTAAAAAGCTAGTTCATACGCATAAGCGATTATGCCGATGCACATAAATAGGTGATTCCAGACCTACTCAAACTCCGAGTAGGATGGAATGTTGAAGTGGAAATGAGGATGATCGGTGTCGTACAAAGCCACTAGGCGGTCGTACTTGACACCAGTGTCCAAATAGTCAATATGGTTGGAATCAGTCTGTGGTCTGTTGTCAACCGTCACGATAGACAGAGGATCATCGGTGTCAGGTTCATCATCATTGGCTCCCGCGTGTCCAGCACTGCCTGCAGCCGATTCTATGTCACCACTTGCCCTCCGGAACGAGCTCACCTTGCTGCCACCGAATCCGGCATTCACCAAAGCCCGGATGACCCAGGGGTTGATAATTCCAGAGAAGTGGATCTCGTACTCGCAGTTGCAGTACGTCTGCACGGCCTTCTTCAAGTCGATCAAGGCCTGGATCGACGTGGCGTCTATTCCGACGACCTGCGAGAAGTCCAAGTGCAAAACACGGAGTCTTGGTCTTGGATCGTCGTTTTCGAGTCCATCCTGGCGCTTATTCTCCTCAATCTCGGCCTCGTTTCCATCCTGTGAGGAAGAAGTCCGCCTCGAAGCCCGGGCAGCGAACTTTCCAATGGCCTTTAGCGAACCCTTGAAGGGATTCCGGACCACCAAGGGACCCGGATGGTTCCATGTGGGCTCTTTATTGGCCTTTCCGTTTCTCGTGACCCGCTTTACTTCGTCCAGAATGGCATCCGCCTGCCTAGAGCTGTTTGGATATATGAAACTCTCGGACAAACGGTAGACAACGACACCTGGGGGAGGCGGAACGACATCCACTGCATTGTTGACGTATCTGGTGTGGACCTTGCTTGGATTTCCGGCAGTATGTGGTAGTGGGACCCACTCGAAGTGCGAGACAAGCTGCTTGGAGCCAGCCTGAGGAGAAGAGGTGGCATCTCCAGACTTTATCACCGGATTGACCGTTGAAACAACCTTGATTCTTCCCAAAACGGAGCCGTTTGTGATGCAGAGCCTCCATAGAATGTGAGCAGCGGCTGCAGCCATGCAGAAGTAGATGCCGTTCTCTATGGCGGTGAAAACAGCGAGAAAGATACCGATGACGAAGATTGCACCGTCGATTGGTGCGACCCGGAAGAGGTTGAGCGTCACTTTGTAGGAGGGAATCAAGTCGCTGACAGCATGGATGATGATGGCACACAAGGCGGCCTTGGGGATGTAGTAGAAGGCAGAGGTGAAGCAGTAGATGGCCAAAAGCACACATGCGCCTCCGAACATACCGGAAAAGGGCGTCTTGACACCGCACTTGGACTTGAGGGCAGTTCTAGAGAAGGATCCTGTTGCTGGGTACGAGTGGAAGAACGTTCCCACCAAGTTGGTCACTCCGATGGCGATGAACTCCTGATTTGGGTTGATCTTGTAGTCGTTGATGCGGCCGAAGGACTTTGCGATCGAGATGTGCTCCAAGACGAGCACAATGGTTGCAACCGGGAGGTTGGAAGCAAGATCTGCCGCCAATCCGGCCGGTGGGTGGAACATTTCAACATCCTGGAGACCCGAGTGGATCTTGCCGATGACACTGAATGGTGTTTTTTCCGTGGTTGGCCTGTGGCGGATCACTAAGTACGAGATGAGCGTGGCAAAGATGATCACAATGGCTGCTCTGACATGCTGCAAGTAGAAGTAGAACTTGTTCTTCGGGTATCTCCGGTAGAGCCTAGCTGCGAGGTACCTCCATGCGTAAAGAATGAAGAGACACACCAAGCCGAACGCTGCATCCACCTTGGTCCGGTGCAAGTTCTTCAAAGTGTTGATCACCACCTTGTAGGCGGCCTCCCTAGTGTTGACGTGCTTGTTGAAGCCCATGAGCCCTGGAACCTGGCCAACAATGATGCTGAAGGCCGATCCTCCCATGAAGGCCAACACTGCTGGCAAGGGGATGAGTTCAACGATGAATCCAAGCCGGAGAACGCCGATTGCAAACGTGATCGCACCACAGAGAAGTGCCAAGGTGGTTGCAATTTCCGGGCCCGTGTACTTATCACCGTACTTGCTCTGCATCCGTGTAATGATCTTTCCCACCTCCATACTCATGACTGCAACCGGGCCGATGGAAACATCCTTACTGGTTGCAAAAATCGAATACATGAGGAGGCCGATGAATGATGAGTACAAGCCGTACTCCGGGCTCAAACCGGCAAGCTGTGCGTACGACATTCCCTGGGGAACAAGCACAATTCCCACGGTTAGTCCGGCCACAAAGTCGCTGTATATCCACGAGGGCATGAACGGATAGTGTGCGATCCATCCGGCAATCGGAAAAAGCGACTTCACATACCTCTTGGCCTTCTTTCCGGGATGCGAAGACACGTTCTTAAAGTAATCTTTCACAGTGATCACTTTTTGGTGGTAGTCCCCCACCTTCACATGCTGTTCCTCGGAAGAAACGGTCAAATCGTACTTTGGGAGCCCGTTAATGTAAGTTTTCTGCTCTTTGCCGATCGAACCGGCGGAAGAACGACTACTTGCACCATCATAGTCACTTCCCTGCAACCTCTCGGTAATAACTTCCGTAGTGCCTGTTTTCTTGATACTGGCACCTCCGGTTGGCATTTTATGGTGTAGTTGTTGAAGTTGTGGAAATTGTTGAAATTTCTGCTTATTCCTGATGTGTCTAAATACCGGATCAATAGCTGGCGAAAAGTAGCTGCCTATGCTAATGTAGTTTTCACCCTTGTATAACCTACGTTGATCTTAACTAAACTACAAGAATCTACGATGCTTTTATACATAGAAGTAAGAAGTGGTCAGTATACATGAAAGTTCATGCTTCTCCACCTTTTATTACCTTTGCACACTTTCCTACTTCTGCCACCCCTGTTCTGTTATGCTTTACTGCGCATGTTTTTTTTTTCCGTCTTCAGGAAAGCCACCACTATCTGCTGCCTATTCCAGCCACACGGCAAAGAAGAAGAAAAAAAAAAAACTTAAAAAAAAATTTAGACGCTGGAAAAATAGCACCCACAATGCCCAACAAAGCCAAACCTACACGTCGTGCCCACTACCCGGCACCCGACTAAAATCCTATCCTGAACTTTTCAATCCTCTCGCCTCCACCATACGAGTTTGCTGTCAATGCCACGTTTCACTGATCTTATCTACTCTTTGTTCTCGCAATGACATCAGATCCAACAATGCGAACTACAATCTGATCAGCGAGAAATTTTTCCTGCTTGAGCAGCACTAAGTTCCTGGTGCACGCGAAAAGTCACGTGATAACGCCCAAGCGCTGCAGCAATTGCTTCAGTTGAAGAATATCATTTGACATCGCGTCATAATGCTCACATTGGGGGAAGTGCGGCGTTTTCTTAATACTGCCAGTCAAGTGACATACGGCAATTTGCTATATGTGCTCAAATTGAATGTCTGCCCCACCAATTTCCCACTTTTTCACCAGCAGAATAGATTTGAAATGTGGGTCTATATATATTTGCTTGGTATAATTGGAAGTCAATTCCCGATGTGCTGAATTGTAGTAGTACAAACCCCGTTCTTTTGGTCTGTCTCCTCTATTTTAGAGTGCTAGCTAGCTCCGATATTTCATTTCTTAATCTTTCATGGCCAATAGGATTTCGGTAATATGTCATGATTTAATATTGCTAGTGCTAGCTCAGTATTCACTCCATATTAGCTCCACATTGCTAGCTTAATCTTGCTTACATATCTAGCCTACACGTACACCCCTTTTGTTGTGGATTACTCTGCAATACTGCATTGAAATACGCGTACACACAAAATTGCGTAATGTGCACACACACTTGTTCACTTTAGATTCTCTCGATCTTCTCAAACGCATCAGTTAACACCTTCACACACTCATAGCAGTCGGAAAACGAGTTGTAGGATGGAACCGGAGCAATTCTGATAACATCAGGCTTCCGATCATCGCAGATCACACCATGCTTGTTCAAATATCCAAACACTAACGGCATGATATTTCCTCTTTTATCGAAGTTTTCCGGTCCAAGAAGCAGTGAGAGTTGCGCACCCCTTTGATCGGGATCGGAAGGTGTTATGATGGTGAAAAATGGGCTTTCAGTTGGAAGATTTTCGGGCCCCCTGTAGTACTTAGAGGCCTTGAGAAGTTTTTCCAAGTATGAGGTCAGAGCCCTGGATTTTCGCCTTAAAGCATCGATTCCGCCGCACTTATCGAAAGTTTTCAAAGCTGAAAGTAGGCTGACAACATCGATCACACTAGGATTACTCTGCCGGAAGCTTAAGGCACTTTCGGTAGGCTCGAATTTTTCAATCATGTCAAACCTGTTTCCAGCATTGTTTCCCCACCATCCAGCAGGCCGAGGACGCCAATTTTTGCCCTTGACATGTCTTTCGTTTACGAAAATGCCGCCGATTGCTCCAGGGCCCGAGTTCATGTACTTGTATGAGCACCAGGCAGCAAAGTCTACATTCCAATCGTGTAATTGTAAGTCAACATTGCCAAAAGCGTGTGCCAAATCCCATCCCACGACGCATCCCTTCCTGTGGGCGGCCTCTGTAATTCCTTTGATGTCGAAATACTGCCCTGTGTAGTACTGAATGCCTGAAAAGCACACCACTGCAATTGAATCGCCTTCTTTATCAATTTCCGCCAAGATATCCAGCGTCCGAAGGCTATATTCGCCCTTCCGAGGGCTCAGCTGAATGAGGGCATCCTCCTTGTATCCATGAAGTTTGACCTGGTTCAATATCGCGTAGTAGTCTGAAGGAAATGCGTGTTTCTCGAATAAAATCTTGTATCGATTCTGGGTTGGCCGATAGAAAGTGAGCAGGAGTGAGTTCAAGTTCATCGTCAATGTACCCATACAGGCAACTTCGCACTCGTTGGCACCAACAACTTTTGCCAAATACGGAACTACCGGTAGATCAATATCTACCCAGTTGGTAAGTCCTTTTTCCTTCATAGGGTGTCTGAAATGCGATTCGACACCCCTTAAACCCCATGCTTTCAGCTCATTCTCCACTGCCTCCATTGTAGATTTTGGCATTAGTCCAAGGGAGTTCCCACACAAGTAATTGACTGCACTCTCTTGTCTTTTACTCTTGGGTAAATCCTCTTCTTTCAAACCCATAGAAGAAAACGTAGGAAAAACGAACAACTCTGAATGGTTTCCATACTTTTCATCTAAATCGTGTGCCTCCTTTTTAAAGTCTGGCATGTCTGGCAATTGAATTTCGGCTTTCGTTTGGTCGGTTTCTGATAGATGGATGTTGTCTTGGAAAAAAGGGTGTATGAAAATTGGACAAATAGTTAGAATTCACTCTTGAAAAAAAGGAGTGAAGGATTGGACGCATTTTTACCAACGAGGTAATTCGCAGAAGTTTGATTAGCCGAGAAAAAAATGAAAAAAAAAAATTGCAATCCTGGAAAATATGTTGGCAAGTCCAAACAGTAGGAGTCTGACTAATAAATTAGGTTTATATTCCAAAGGCGCTATATAAAGGCAGCATTCTGTAATTAAAGTATGAGTGCTTGAGTACTTTCAAATTTTATATACATATTCCAAAGATTTTGGTCATTATTTTACAATAACTTTGTATGATGCTAAAATACCTATAAAACCCCGAAAATGACTTCTTTGTGTACAAAATGCATCCAGACACAATTGAGTACTGTAGCAAATGAGCACAACGTGCTTTTAGCAGCCTATTAGCTTTTAAAGTAGCACTGACAGCCAAAGTGTTTTCCGAAATACGAGGAAAGTACAACTACTCACGGTAAAGCAACTTTTTTTCTCTAACAATAAAAGCACCACTCCAAGATTACATAAGTACAAAGATGGCACGCAGATGAACGGAGAGAGTGAAACTTGCATAAATACCAACATACTTCGATCATTTCTTACGGAAGAAAATACCGTCACACAACGACAGAAATACATGCAATATCCTCAGTCGATCGACTAGAATCGACGTGACGGAAATTCCGTACATGTGCTTCTGATTTAGCAGATTAACATCTCATGTGAATGACTTGAAATCGCAGTGAAATGACCATTTATTCTCTTTGTTAAACTGTTGCGGACATGATGAATCTTGACAAATGCTGAAAAAATTTCGGTCACCGTCAATATTCTGTATTTATGCCGTGCACATAAAATCTGCCTTAGGAATAGGCCGAAAAGTGCGAAGACAAAGGCAGCGAGCCAAATGAAATCCCAAAGAGGAAACCAACTACTCTCCTTATGCACAGAAGGATCCGGAAGAGGATCAAAAACTGTACTTTCTGTCTGAAGTTATGCATGCCATTGTTTATATTTGGCTGGATGTGGTATGTGGTGCGTGATATAGGCCTTTAAACAGCAAAGTGACAAATCTGCCCCGCTTAATGCTTATTTCGGTTTGCAAACTAGTGGAAAGGGAGGTGAACAACGGCAAAAAGCCGCTCGCATGGTGATTTCTGTGCAGGTATTTGCAGGCATGCTGTTTTATGCTCAATTCAGTATTGTTCAGGCAGCTGACCGAAACAGATTGCATGGATTGTCCTCTATCGGAGATTAGCATGTAAAACAGGAGAAGCAGTTACCGCTATCAGATATAAATAAGCCCCCAAACGCACAATATGTAGCGGTAATATGTGGTGATAATACCTGACCAAAGTGGACTAAACATCAAGCCGAAGAGTAACAAGTCTTTGAAACTTGAAATCCAGCTTGTGCATCGATAAAGCAAATACAATGTTCTCCAAGCAAGTTCTCCTCTCATTGGCTCTTTCTTTGGCCACATCTAAGGCCTTGCCTGCCGCAGATCCTATTGCAGAGGCTTTGGGCTTTGCCAAACCAGCAGAAGCAACATACGAGTGCCACTCATACTGTGGTAATGCGATTATCCAGGCAAGAAAGTGCTCTTCTGACGGCTCAGATGGAAACTACGATAGTGACTGTCTTTGCAGCAGTGATTCAAGCTTCCTATCGTTGGTTCCAGACTGCTTGGACTGTGGTTGGTGTCTTTGGGATGACTATGGCTCATATTTGACTTCGGCTTTGGCACAATGCAGCACTAGCACTGAGCCAACAGGAACAGCCTGTGCCAGCTCTTCAACATTGGCAGCAGAAACAACTGATGCAACAACTGCAGCAACTACAGAAGCAGCAGAAACAACAGCTGCAACTTCAGCAGCTGCCACAGAAGCAAATGTTGCAGTTACTTCAGCAGCAGCAACAACTTCTGCAGAGACCTCAGTTGCAGCAGAAACTTCTGCTTCTAGTGCTGAGGCTTCAGCTTCTGCCCAGGTTGAAACATTTACTGGTGGTGCCAACAGACTTCAACTTGGTGCCGGTGTTGGCTTCATTGGTCTTGCCGCTTTGCTCATCTGAATTCCTCCAGCTTTATGAAAAGATCGGAGGAAAGATACCTGAATTTATATGCCCATGACTTTTTCTGTACACCTGACTTCATGGGGTTCTCTATTGCCTTCTAGTTAATCAATTACGACCGTTAATACGCCACATGTAGATATAATCCATGCATAGATGTAATCTAGACATATAGTAATGGGCGTTATGCCGATTAGCCACCACAAAAAGTCAATGTGGCAAACAGCAGAGCAACTACCGAGGTAAACACAAAAATACCAGGTACATACAAAATAACCACCTTCTGGCGCTAAATCTGCCACCTCATATTCTTCGATGGTTCAACTGCACAGCCCCAGAGTTAAGCACCAAGTAAGAGACCGGAAGCAGGCTAGAGCCAAACGTATTAAGCCGAACCGAGCAGTGGAAATACACCTGCTTCGCCCGGTATGAGGATAAGAAAAAGCTTCCGGTATTTTCGGAATGTCCGAAATTGCATGTATTCACTACTAGTATGAAATTTAGGACGATGAGAATAACATGGACCTGTAATATTCAAGCTGATCAGTGCATAATATTGCAACATATAATATATTATTTGTACCAGTCCCTTGAAATAAAGGAGTATCCTGTCCTTCATTTTCTGCTAATACCAGAATGTGCCGAAAGGACGTCTGTAGCATTTTACAATATCAACTCCCTTTCCGATCTGTATTTGTTCGCATTCCGAAACGAGGCTTTTCAATGTGTAGCTTGTCTGTAAAAATAACTGATGCTGGATTCAAAGATGAATAGCCAACTCGATTATCACCGTAATGAAGGCGGAGAAACCATATCTGGGCTTCAAACGAATTAAACCAGTTAAAGCCACCATCAATACTTCTGCTTAGTACATTTAGGCATGGGCTTATCAGACTTTCATCTACTCCACACCAAAAGATCGGCTATTCTGACCTTTGGAAATAAAACCAAATCCCGCAACGAGACATACTAAGCCATACAGGACTGAAATGGCCAAAAACATCTCTGTGGTTACTGATATTAGCACTGATTCAAATCAGCTTTTTTTATCGCTACTTGCAACTTTTGCACTGTTAACATGGCCACAATAGATATCGGGGTTTGGACATCGGGTAGGCAGAGTCAGGTCCTTATACATTCATACTCCTAGCCTATAATTACTGGGGAAATGTGTACTTTAAGAATATGTGGCTGCCACAGTTGGTACGGCTAACAATGGGTTGCGAAACTATGGCTTTAGCTCAACATAAACAAGGCTGGTGCGAAAAAAAATTGCAGCAGAGAAAAAATAGAAAAAATCGAGAGTTAGGAAAGTGAGAAAGTATGGAAGGGCAAGTAGAGATGTAAGAAGAGGAAAAGGAATTAGGACAAAGGAACTAGGGAAATGGAAATGGGGAAATGAAAATGAAAATAGGGAAATAGAAATGGGGAAATGAAAATGGCAATAAAAATAGGAAATAGGGATATAATTCGGGAATCAGAATTAGGATAGCTAGCAAAGTGAGGAGAGTTAGTACAAAAGTAAAAACATTTCAATTATAGGGGAAAATGTGAATTTTGGGAATTAGGGAAAGGAGGAATTAACAGGGGAAAACAGAAAATGTAAGAAAATGTAAATGGCAGAGAGAATGAGTAGAAGAATATTTCACGAAATACGTAATTTAAATCCCAGATCTAACAAAAACACATCGACGCGTCGATATACCTACCGGATTTCCTAACAGAGCGGGAGGAAAGAGCTTAAGCAGCCAATGATTCATACATCTCAAATGAAAGGCAAGGCTGAAGCAGATTCCAACAAATGCGTGGCGATTAATTTTTACATGAAATGTAAGCAGAAGGTTCTAAACAATGGACTTTAGTGTACAATTTGACAGTTGAATAGCGAAAAGCAAAAGCTGATCCAATAAAGGGAAGCAACCGAGTCACGTGTCAGCACGCAAAAAATATCGGGGAGAGAGATTAGGGAAGAGGGGAAATTCGGGATTTGCTGTATAGAGGTAGCAAAAAAAAAAAAAAAAAAAAAGAGCAACGAGGAGATGGTGGTGGCTCACATTTAAGTAGCAGAATCTGTCAATCAACAGTTGCAAAATGTGGCATAGTAAAAAAAATGCGCAAAAGCAGTGGATTAAAGAAAATCCAGAATAGTGGTAAGGGACAATACAGGCGCTAATAAAGTCAATTGCAGGTTCAAATTGTATGGAAAAGCATGAAAGCACGCTACCAAGAGTCAAAAGAAGAGTCAGATGGGATTACGCTGGAAGATTTTGACTTCAGCGATGACAAACACGGTGTGGGAAAAAGAGAAGACCAGGATAGACTTGTTAAAAAAACAGAAAGCACATCCTCAAGCAGTTCGAAAGACGATAATGGCTTGGAGGAGTTCTCAAACAACCATTTTGTAGTGCTGGACACAGATGCCAATCAGGAAGTTGAGAGGGGAAGAAATGTCGATGATGAAGATGAAAAGAACAAAAAGGAAGAAGGAGATGAGAAGTCAGCCGGGGCAGGATCGGAGTCAGAAAGTCCAGAGTCGGACAAGAGCACTGCCACAGATCATGAACATTCAGCCACAAAGAAGAGAAAGAGAGGAGGAAGCAGTTTAAGCGACGAGGAACGTAGGAAAAGAAACACAGAAGCTTCCGCAAGATTCCGGATTAAAAGACGGATGCGTGAACAGGAGATGAGTGAGCGGCTGACAAAGATAAGAGCACACATTGCCGAACTGAAAGTGAAAGAAAAAACACTAAGTATGGAAAATGAATGTCTCAAACGGATGCTTCTGGGAGATGCGGCTGTTGGTGCGATGCTCACGTCGAAAGACGCGTCTGCACAACCGGCCATTGACACAATGTCGAATTACCAGTTGCTAAATCTGATGAGACAGAAGTCTGGAGAAGGTTTCCGGATCACCACTGTGTGAAGAATGTATTTAAATGAGGAACGAGGGGAAATGAAGTCAGGAACAGACAAGAGTGAGAACGGAGAACAAGGACAAAGATTAGACAAGAGTAAGGATAAAGAACAAGGACAACAATAAGATAGGTAGGTGCTCGACAAAGAAGAATAAAGACATGAATAAAAATAAAGACAAGGGCAGGAGCAAGCTAAGAACATGAACAGGGGGATGATAAATTGACCAAAAATATTATCATAAAGCTAAAACCAAGATAAATACTGCATTTCAAACCTATTCGCATGAATCGCTTTCTATTGGTGGCAATGGAAGATTTCAATGCGTTTGCAGACCAAACCACTTTAGCATCTATGTACTTGAGAATTCATGTCTGTTTCTTTTTCATATTTCGTAGCTTTTGGTTTTGTACTTTCAAAGCTTGTAGGTAATGATGATATCAAGGGCCTGGTAATGATGATAAAGAGCCGATTTTCGCAGACTTCCGCACATTTCCTTTTCGGGAAGGCCAATGAGAGAAAAGATCGAGAGACGGAAAAAAAAATTGCATCTTCTGCTTTTAAATCCTCGGAACGAAAGCGGGGGGCTACATATCCGAGGCATTTAAGCGCCATAAATTAGTGAAAAGTGCAGAATTTCAGGTGATAAAATGCAAATCAGGGACCAAGGAGATAGGGGAATGTCACAGTATAAAAAGTACATAATTTGATAATAAAACCATCTAAAACTCTCAGTTAATATTGGATGGTCCTTGTTAGCACTAGACAGAAAACAACGAGATATGCCAACCGGGCTTGAAATTTAGATCTGACAAACACCGAAAGTTGAAGCTGAACAGACAGAATTTGCAGGACAATTTACAGATCTGGCCAAAAATTGCAAGCAGATTCCCATAAACGGAGATTCATGTGAAATTGTCAAGCATAGCGGAACAGTGCGGATCGAGTCTCCAGTATTGAGAGAGGAGAAAATCAGAAAAATCAGAAAATCAATAAAATTCAAAAAAAATCAATAAAAATCAAAACATAAATAAGATCGCGGCTTTTTTTCCGATTGCTTATTTACCTAATCCATCTTTTAGCGAATTATTTTTCTTTCTTCATCTGCTATTCTTTCTTCTCCGTTGCAATTCGTACTTTTCAGAATGGCAAGCTTTCTCAACACATCACCCTAGTATTGCCTATATCTGTAAAGGCAGGTGCATACAACAAGGATATACACGGCAGTGTTGATGCCAGCAGCATTTTGGAGGACTGAAAAAGAATGACGAAGCAATCCAAAAGCAGCACTCAGGAGTTAACAAACACATCAAGCCGTGACTCAGGCTTGAAATCAGACTCCTTTTACAGGTCACGTATGTCTCCAACGCGGTTCAAGATCAGAAGAGCTTTACTTACGCTGATAAACAAGGAGTCGCCGGCTCTTGGAAGGCTCCAGAAGAAAGTTAGGGGCCCATTTTTGGACTTGTACTTTCTATATTCGGCAAACTTGGGGGCACACATGTTTTACGTGCTGATGTGCCCGTTACCCGGCTGGTTTGGTCGCATGTACCTTCTTCGGGATTCTGTGATGATCCTCGGGCTCGGAATTTACCTCACGGGTGCAATTAAGGACTATTTGTGCCTCCCAAGGCCAAAATCCCCTCCTTTACACCGTTTAACTTTGAGCCATTACACTGCAAAGGAGTACGGATGTCCCTCCAGCCACACTGCCAACGCCACAAGCGTCTGCCTGCTCGTGGCAAGTATGGTGATATCAAACTGGTCGAGTTTTGCCAACTGGAGCGGCGCTTTTTGCATTCTTGCTTTTACTGCATTCTATTTTATTTCGTTGGTCTTTGGACGCGTGTACTGCGGGATGCACGGATGCGTTGATTTAGCCATCGGCGTGCTCATTGGCTGGCTTGCGTTTGCCGTGAGGGTTCTCTGGCTTCGTTCCGCATGGGACAATCTCATTTTGAACAATTCCTCTTTGCTTGTTCCAGTCGGATTATCGCTTTTCTACTATTTTCTCATCTGGATCAACCCCCGGCCTTTGGATCCATGCCCCTGCTTTGAGGATGGTGTCTCCTTCATCGGGGTCTTGATAGGTCTAGATTTTGTCCACTGGCTTTTTGCAAACTACTTCACCCAGTACACTGTGCCTGGATACCACAATTCCACAGTTCCATTTGATTTTGTTCAGCTTGGACTCGCAAAGTCTGTTCTGCGAGTCATTCTTGGTGTCTTGCTTGTTGTTTCCTGGAAGGTTGTGTCCAAACCTGCTCTTCAGAAAGTGTGCAACTTGTTCAAACCAAGGAAAACCGTTCCTAATCAATGCTATGCCTGCGTTAGTAGGACGGACCGCGATATCTTCATCAGGCTTATTGTCTATGCCGGCATACCTACAATGGTTGTTTGTGGAAAGTTCATCTTTCCGCTTTTCGGGCTAGGTGTCAATTAAAGCTCGATACACTGTTTCCTACCCACTTCCACCAAATAATTAGAGTTACGTGCTTCATGCTTGGCCCCACCTACAACTTATCACCCAAAACAACTAATTTCAGCTCAAACTATAAGCATAATAATCATAATGATAGACACGAGCACAAGCATAACCACATTTTCATTCTATACTGCTCTCTGCCTTCTTCCCACTTTATATCCCACATCCTCTCTATAGATACGTAATACATCCATACATCATTACAATCAAATATATTGCTCTAGTATCGTCCTTTGTGAAATTACCAAAAAATACTCGTTTACATAATCACACAACACTTGCTTTTCTCCTCTTGCTCGGTGTAGTTGTTATCATACCCAAAGTTCGGCTGTGCTATCTGATAATTATCATTACGGTTGTAGCTGTTGGCTGCTTGCTTTCTGCTCGTGGTCGAGGTAGTGTGATTATTAACAGCAGACGTCTTATTATTGTAAGAAACTTGGGCCTTAACTTGGTTATTCTGGGCATTGTAGCTATTCCGAACATTATTCTGGGCATTATAGCTATTCCGAACATTATTCTGACCATTATAAGCATTCTGACCATTATAAGCATTCTGACTGTTATAATTACCATTATAAGCACTCTGACCATTATAATCACTTTGATCATTATAGTCATTATTGCTTGCCTGGCTGTAACTAAGGCGATTACCAGCATCGGAATAAGCATTGTCATACGAATTGCGAACAGGTGGAATGTTCTCATCAACAGGAGGTGGAAGATTAGGCTGATTTTCTTGCAATACAGTATCCATCTTCTCTCTTTCCTCCTCACGCTCCAATTTCTTCTTGCGGCGATTTTCAGTGATGGAACTCAAACTTAAAGTAATACTGCTCTGCTTACTGTGAGTTCTGAAATGCCCACTAAACCGCTTAGATGCTCTTTTTGTGGGTGAAAGACTTCCATTAGATCTCCGCCTGGTTTTCCGCATCTTCATATTGTAGATGATGTTGAAGCAGGTGTCGAAAAGTGGACCCACATTGTACATCTCCTTGGCTGAGCACTGCATATGTGCCACAGCTCCGATGTTTTCAGCCACTTTTAGAGCATCAAATGGATCAACTTTGTGGTCCGGAAGGTCCGATTTGAGCCCAACCAACAGGATTGGCACGTTTGGACAAAAGTTGATGATCTCCGGGGCCCAGACTTCAGGAATATTCAACAGCGATTCCGTTGATGCTAGGGAATACGCCAAAATAACCAAATTTGCATCCTGGTAGCTCAATCTTCTCAATCTCTCATAATCTTCCTGTCCAGCGGTATCCCATAGATCAACTGTAAGAATTTCGTTGCCCTGGTTCTGCACAAAAGCTCTGTGATTTTCAAAAATCGTTGGTTCGTAATCTGTCGGGAAATATCCTCGAATGAAAGAAGTGAATAAGGACGTTTTACCACAACCGGAATCACCCACAATGACAACTTTAAACTGTAGATTTGGGTTTGGCCGGATATCTGCATTGCTGTCCAACAGCCTGTATGTACTGCCAGCCCCTATAGGTCGGACATAGTAGCAATCTGACATGGCTGAATGGCGTATAGTGTTCTTTAATGAATTTAAGAAATGATGATGGAATGTTCTTTCTTAATGGCTGGAAAAATCTCGAGCAAAAGCCTCCCCTTTCCTTTGAAAGCTCTTTGAGTGATGCTGTTTGCTAAATGACGGGAAATATGTTCAGCTAACACCTAAATGAGTGTAGGTGGCTAGTTGAGCGCAAAAAAAGGTCCGAAATAAAAAAAAAATGATGATTGATGACTGGGAGAATTCGGGAGTAAGGAGTATGCTGAATCGGTTCGATTGCAGCTGGAAGCTCGAAAATGCTAGTGGGTATTTTAAAATCGCCAAAGACAACTAGTTTAAATGCGGTTGTATCAGTAAAACCAGGCTGAGGAGAAAAAGAGATATGAGAAAAAGGAAGGAAGTAGAAGTGAGGAAAACAGAAAATTGTAAATATTTAAATTTATTTACTTATCGAGAATAAACAAAATTTCTTCGATTCTTCGCGAAACCGCCGATATTTTTTATTTTTAGTGAAAAAAAAGAAGCGGGAGTATTTTCCATTACGTAAGAGGTCTTTCTGTGCAGATAACCTTGAAAGTATTTATAATGCTGATAGAAAGGAAGATAACGCTGAAATGGGGAGAAATCCGAATTGGAATGTTAACACACACCTGTTAACCTTGATATTCCCAAATCAACCATGGTCCTAATATTTGTTGTAGTATCTAACTTGTGTGTAAGTTTTAGTATAGACAAGAATATATCTTGGCTTTACATAGTTGTCATTGCGCTTTTTATACAATACCATAAATAATAGGACCTGATCCTTTTAAAACTCTGTTGTTCTATGCTTTTATTGTTTTGACAACATCCGGGCAATTTTGAAGATGTATCTTCATTTTTTGTGTGCGATTTGTTTGAACAATACCATCTAGTGTATAGATATGGAAATGATGCGATTGGGCCAAGATTAGTTCAAAAAAACGGGGTTACGCAAATATAATATTAGCTGCCGTCTTTTTGAAGAATAAATAAACCTGGAAGAAAGAACAAACACTACAAATTGTTAAACATGCATATTTAAAAAAACCTAAGAGAACGTGGTATATATGAATTATTATAGTAGCAAGTAATAACTTCTTCCTCAGCAAAATTTGACCCCACTTCCTCAACTTAACTAACAGACTAACACACCTTCACATAGGATACAGCTACGTACTTATTTTACATACACATACATTTATGGCTAACATAGCACATTTTGCACTTTGAAATGCCCTTTTCTTTAGAAAATTCTTTCAAAAAACAAAAAAAAAGGATTGCCCCGCATCCCAGCCAGTGATAATCAGCAGATTGGTCATATCAGCTAAGGATTCGCTCAATCAGGCAACAATGCGAGAAACGGCTGATTGAAAAATTTTTATTCCATTTTATTTTTCATCAGATGTGATTTAAAACTTCCATCTTTTTGTTCTTTCGGACACACTGCACGTACTCTATAGGTCCGTATTAAGCTGAATTTGTTTGTTATCAGATCATATAGACGGTCTAGAAGGCGTTCACAAGAGCTTAACACTTGCAATTCCGAAATTCTGGAGGTTAGATGCTCAGTAGTGCATTTTTATCAGTGTCTAAAGCGATTGTTAGGTTCACCAGTACAAAATTGACAACTAGAAGCAGTATTGCAACATTTTTTACAAATAGAATGAGCAGCAGTATAGCAGAAGCATCTGGCGGTGTGTCCACGACATCGCTCAAGAGAAAGCCGGATACAGGTAGCGGTAATATAGGGGGAGAAAGTGCAGAGCCAAGAAAGAAAAGACATGGAGGAAGAAGAGGCGGCAGATGGAATAAAAGAAAGATGAAAAAGCAGCAGGCAAAGCAGGATCCAGACCCAACGACTGCAGAGGGCATACTAACGAAGTTCACGATTCCGAGACTGTTGAAAGAGGAGGGAGTTTCGGCCGATAGTCTCATATTAAACGACGGGACGAAAAACTGGCGGTTCGAAGATCAGATTGTTGAGGGAGTGAAGATAAAGGCGGTTGATCTGCGTGGGGACGGGCTAGCTGTGATCGAGAGGAGTGAGGAGGCTGAGGGCGAGCGGAAAAACCTTGTTTGCGTGATTCCATTCGGGTTACCGGGAGACACAGTGAAGTTAAAGCTAAGAGAGCATCGAAAGATCATCAACGGAGCAGGATTTATCACAGCAGACCTTTTGGAGGTTCAGGAGGCGTCAGAGCTGCGGCTTGCAAACGAAAAGATCCCCTGCAAGTACTTTGGGCTCTGTTCAGGATGCCAATTGCAGCATTTAGGGTACGTGGACCAGCTCAAGCTGAAAAAAAGAACAATCGAGAACGCCTACATGTTTCTCACGAGTAAAGAGGTTCAGGAAAAAGAGGATATAGCCGGTAAGATCTGTGAGACGGTGGGCAGTCCGCTGCTTATGGGATACAGAACAAAGCTCACCCCACACTACGATCTGAAGGATGTAATTGCTGTTCCTCCCAGAATGCCAAGAATTGGATATGAGGCAAAAGGAAGGCCGGAATGGAACGGCAAGCCGGCGGAAAACAGCCGGGTCATCGACATTGAAGACTGCATCATTGGCACGCCGATTGTCCGGCAAGGTATGAAGGATGAACGGAGCCGTTTGCGGAAGAAGTTCGAGACTGAGGGCCAGATTACGAAAAAAGGCGCTACTCTTCTTTTGAGGGAGAACACAATCCCGGAGTCGGCCAAAGAGACCGCTGAGGGTTCCGTGGACATTCAAACGGGCAAAACAAGCACCATGGACTGCGAGGTTGGCGGTGAGAAATTCGTCAAAACGTGTGTGACAAGACATAAAGCCACCGTTAACGAATATGTGGACGGGTTGCACTTCACTTTTCTGGCAAACGAGTTCTTCCAGAACAACAACTCAATCCTCCCCAAAGTGTTGGAGTACGTGCAGGGGAAACTTGATCTAGGCGGCAAGGACAGCAGTTATCTTGTGGATGCATATTGTGGATCTGGTCTTTTTTCCATCGCTAGTGCCAAAAGTGTGAAGCAAAGTCTTGGTGTGGAGATTCAGCCGCAGTCGATCGACTTTGCCCGCAAGAACGCCGAGCTCAACCATATCGACAACTGCAAATTCATCGTTGGTAAGGCTGAAAAGCTTTTTGAGAGCATTGATTTTCCCAAAGATCACACTTCGGTTATTCTAGACCCACCGAGAAAGGGCTGCGATAAGGTTTTCTTGGACCAGTTGAGCAGCTTCGAGCCTAGAAGGATTGTCTACGTGTCGTGTAACGTCCATTCCCAGGCCAGGGATGTCCAAATGTTTCTCACAGACACGAAAAACGGCTCAAAATACCACATAGAGTCCATTCGGGGTTTTGACTTCTTCCCACAGACTTACCATGTTGAAAGTGTTGCCGTTTTGACCCGGGCTGAGCAGTGAGCATACCGGATTGTGCATTTCGGCCGAGTTGCGGCATCCTTTTAGCCTATATAGAATATTTTGCTAGTATTTTGCTATTGCACACAAAACCCAACCTTTACTCTTACATAATCCTTTTTTTTTTGGATGTTGCATTTTCGACTCTGAAAAGCCCACTTCCTGCTGCTTCTACGCTCAGGACGTCTCTTTTATGGCCTAGTGACATCATTGTGCCAGGGAGGCGCTTTCTGCAAATGCGATATCTAAACACAAATGCACTTATTTATAACTATAATACCGGCGCTTAGCGTGGTGGACGAAAAGAGTAATAAGCAAAACGAGAAAATGCAAAGAAAAAAAGGAAAAACAGAAAAACGCGTAAATCGATGAAAAATTCGAGGTAAACAAAAAAAAGTGGAGAAAACAGCAAGAAAGCCAAGACAAAACATATCGTGCACAAAACGAAGAAGACGGCAACCATTTTACGCCGAAAGAAACAAGATAACATGATTGGCTGAATACGAGGCCAATTGGCTGTCATTTGCCAAGAAACCCCACCATCCGTCTGTTTTATTTCATTTACCTTAAACGCAAATTTTTGTGTCTCAACTCCTTGAAATGTATACCGAAACTAGCTTAGTCGAAAAGAAGCAAAAATATAAAAGAAAGCTGTACTGATAGGAAAAGAGTGATAATAATTCAATTGCAGAAACTTATATAACCACTAATATACAACCCAAAGCGAGCTAGGGTGTCCAGCTGGCCGGGAAAAGATAACAATAACAACAATAATAAAGAAATGGGCCGTGTGCCTGTTGCTGGGAACAAGCAGGTGCAAAAATCAGCTTGCACAACAACGGGCGACTCGAACTAACTAGAGAGGGATCCAGTCATGCTGCCAATGTAGAATAAAAAAGCAAGAAAACAGGAAAGAGTGCTTTTTCAAATTTACTCTGCAGCAGCACTCTTAGTCTTCAAGTACTCAGCCTTCTCAAGCTCGTATCTCTTCTTGTCAGCAGCAGCCTTGGCATCGTAAGGCTCTCTGCCCTTCTTGTCAAGAGCCTTCCACTTCTCACCCAAGATCTTTCCAATTTGACCGAAAGCAATACCTGGATTTTCTGCTCTAACAATATCTCTCTGCTCATTGGCGAAGAACATGTAAGCAGACAACGATCTCTTTGGAGCGTTTGGGTCTTTCTTCTTTCTGGTTCCTTTTCTTCCCATTTTGATGTATAATTTATAGGTGATAGTAGAGAAAGAGGAAAGAAAAGAGGGAAAAAGATTAAAAAAGTTGTAGGAGAGAAGAAAAAAGGAAGAGTGAGGAATAGGGAAAAATATAGTGAGCAGGGGAAAGTGAGAGAGAGTAATTAAGCAGGGATTAAATATAGTGGAGATGGGAGGAAAAAAACATAGAGAAAAAAATTACTTGTGTTTAATTTTTTGTTAAAGAGGAGGTGGGGAGTAGGCAGTAAACAAAAAAAAACAAGTGATATGAAATGAAACAGTGCAAAAAAAAATTGCGAGAGAAAGCGAATTAGTGGGAAATATGGTCAGGCAGAAAAAATAAAAGATGGAAGGTGGCAACAAATAAAAATAAGTGGGAGGGATGAAAAAGTAATAGACAAGGAAATAGACAAGGAAATGAACAAGGAAATGAACAAAGATATGAAAAAGTGAAGCAAAAAGCAAAGCAAAAAGAATAATAACAGAGACATGGCATGGTAATAGAAAAAGAAATAAATTAATTGATTGTGAAAAAGAGAAATTGATCGAGGTGGATGGCTTTAAATGGCAAGGATGCACGAAAGTGCTGGTAATTAAGAAAATGTGAGGCAATAATAAAAAAAAAACATTTGGGACAGATAAAGGGGGCAGATTTACTAAAGCGGGAAAAAACAGTGAGTGTAAAGTGAGCTTTTTCAGATAGCTGGCGTTTACCGATCACCTAGGCGTTTGCTGGGCATTTGCTAGGTATTCGAGTAGGCGAGGTTGACCATGCCAAATAGTGCATATGCAAGGACCCGCTCGCCCCGTTTCGCGCCGTTTCCCAAAACGCAGAAAAAAAAAGGTCGAAAATTTTGGTGGAAATAAATAAATGCGAGCGAGGCACACCCGTGCCCTGAAAGAGATAGCCAATTAAAGCTAGAGAACATGGCCTTAGCAAGCGGACACAGATGGCAAAACAAGAATTACTAAGGGCCTGGGCCTTGGAGAGAGTGACAATAAGAATATGACTGGGTTGCTAACAATAGAAGAGGCCATGCTGGATGTGAATGTTGCGAAATTAGACACTGATAATTTTTCATGAAACCCGAAACTTGTAACTGATGGCAAGTTTTGTGAGTGTACTATTTTTATAGAGAGCGGAAAAAAGTAAGCTAGGGAAATAATATGAGGAGGGAGATAGGAAGTATGGTGTAGACATTTGTATGCGGTTGCGAAATATTATGGCAAGAAAAGTTTTGGAGAGAAATTGAGGGAAGAAAAAATAGAATGATTGGGAATTAGAGGGATAAGAATTTAAGGGAAGAATTTAAGAGAGGAAGATGAATTTGGACAGGAGGATTGAATAAGAAGAAAAGAATAGATGAGGAATTACAGAGATCGCAGTATATTCATATAGTACATATTAGAGAGATCAAGAAATGTGGTAAGCAGTCTAGTAACGAGTAAAGTGAGTAAAGTGAGTAAAGTGAGTAAAGTGAGTAAAGTGAGTAAAGTGAGTAAAGTGAGTAAAGTGAGTAAAGTGAGTAAAGTGAGTAAAGTGAGTAAAGTGAGTAAAGTGAGTAAAGTGAGTAAAGTGAGTAAAGTGAGTAAAGTGAATAAAGTCAGAGTAAAGTCAGAAAGGAAAGAAAAGTAAGCAAGAAAGTAGAAAGTATACTAAAGATCAGCAAAATCACAAACATCTCACTAGTCAAAATCACAGAAACCACTGCAGTAAACAAAACTGAAAAATACCTTCCTCGCGCTTTTATGTTCAGCTTCCACCTCTTTCATTCCACTTTCTCAGGCCCCCTTATCTCCGTGAGGGCTGTGCAAAAGTGTGGCGGTGCAGCACTTCAAAAAATTCCGTACGCCTAGTGTCAAGAAAGGTTAGATGGGATACCATTAAAGCACATAGAACAGATGGAAACATCCCACTTCTCTACATTGCCACTTGCACGCACTACATCCTAACACCTAGAGCTCTAGAAAGCATACATTGAGATTACCTAACACCTACAACAGTAGACAGAAAGTATATACAGTTGCCAAAATCAGAACCAGTCACGGTTCACGGCATAATCGTTTGATGCCGGATACTGCTGGTACTGGTTTTGGTAGTAGCCATAGGCATTTTGCGCCGAGGAGGCCTGCGCGGATCCGAATCCGGGAAGCTGCTGGGTCTGCGGTTGGGCGGCGCCACTGGCGCCACTGGCCTGCGCTGCACTCTGTTGCGCTTGCGCCTGCTGCTGCGCCTGCTGTTGCGCCTGGGCCTGGGCCTGTTGCTGTGCGGTAGGCTGCTGCTGCTGTGCGGCTGCGCCAGACTGCTGGGCCTGCGCTGCGCTCTGTTGCGCCTGCGCCTGGGCCTGCTGCTGCCGCTGGTACTGCTGGATGTACTGCTGTTGGTACTGCTGGTACTGCTGCGCATACTGTTGCGCGTACTGCTGCTGAGGGAACTGCTGTTGCACCTGCTGGTCGTAGCGCTGGCCGTACTGCTGTGCGCTCACCTTGCCCTGCGCTGGCGACCCAGCCGCCTGAACACTCTGCTGCGCTTGCTGCTGCGGCTGCGCTTGTGCACCTTGCTGCGAAGGTGACACACCGGCACCCGCCTGCGCTGCACTGCCCGCCTGCTGGTACTGGTTTCCGTAGAATTTATTCTGGAATCCCGTACCAAAAGCCGCTTGCTGCGCCTGGCTGTTCTGATAATTCATGTAATACTGATTAGCGGCAGGTGTCTGCTGCTGGTAGTACGGCATATAATAGTTGAAGTATGGGAAGTACGAAGCTGGCATGCCCATCATTCCATTGTTTGGAAGAGCGCTTGCACTGCCGACTGCGGCTGGCGATGCTGCGGAAGCGGCTGCCACGCGGTTGTACTCCGCGCTGGCTAGCGGCTGCACTTGTGCTTGTGCTTGTGGCTGCGCCTGCGATGCCTGCACCTGCTGCTGTGGAGCTGGCTGTGCAGTCTGCACATTCTGCGCTTGCTGCACCGGCTGCGCTTGCTGCGCTGGCTGCGCTTCCTGCGGCTCTATGCGCTCCTGCGGCTGCTGCGCACTCACACTCTTCTCCGCTTTATCCTGCAAACTCAAGGATCCAAACGAGATCCCATCAAGTGTGCCAACCTGCTCTGTGCCCGCAGGCAGAACAACCGGCTGCTGCTTGCGGCGCGCAATACGCACCGGCTTCCTTTGCGCCTGTGGCGCTGGCGCTGCCTGCTCTTGCTCCTCTTCTTTTTCCGGCTTTTCTTGTTTTTCTTGTTTCTCTTGTTTTTCCGGCTCCTCTTCTGGTTCCTCTTCCGGCTCCTCTTCTGGTTCCTCTTCTGGTTCTTTTTCCGGTTCTTCTTGTTTTTCCGCGTCTGCGCTCTTTGCGGCTTCCTTCTTCACCACTGGCGCACCCTCATCCTCCACCACTTCCGCTTGCGCAGCCTCCTCTGGCGCAGCCTCCTTTGCCACTTCCTCCTTTGCCACTTCCTCCTTCTTAACTGCTGGCTTCTCAACTGGCTTCACCATGTTCTTTTTCACAACCTTTTTCTTTGGCGCAAGCGCTGCCGCCCACGTCATTCCCTGCGGCTTCGAGGCCGCAGCCTTTGGCTTTGCGGCGGCCTTTGCGTGTGCGCGGTGCACCGGCGCTTGCGTTGGCGTAGGCTCCGTCTTGGCGGATGCACTCTCCTTCGGTGCACTCTCCTTTGGCTTCTGCTCGCCATTAGAGGCCTTCTCCTGCGCTGGCGCCTCCGGCTTCACGTCTGCCTTTGGCTTTGCGGCCTCGCTCTGTGCAAGTGCGCTGGCCCAGGACGAACCCTTCTTTGGTATGGCGGCCTGGGTGGCAGGCGTGTTTCTTGGCCTGCGCGGGCGTGCATCTGCCGCGCTTGCAGCTGGCACTGTAGCGGCCGGCGTTGCGGTTGCGGCTACGGCTGCGGATGCGGTTGCGGTTGAATTTGCGCCTGCGCTTGCGGCTGCGGGTTTCTGGCGCTGAAATCCCCTGCGGCCGCCCTTGGTGCGGGGCTGGTCGCGGGAATCGCCGCCCTGATAGCCGCGGTAAGAGGAGCGGGTGCGCTGTTCACGCATCTCGCGCAACTCGCGCTGCTCGCGCAATTCACGCTTCTTTTCCTCGCGGCTAATGACTGGCGCCCACTTGTGTATTGTGCCAGTCAATATTCCCTCGGAAATTTCCGAAATGTCCTGGCCTGCAATTTCGTCCTGAATCGACGCGAAATCTGCGACGGTCCACTCGGGGAAAAGTTCAGTAAGTGTTTCGAATTTTTTCCGGAGCTCCGCCGAGAGCTTCAAAGCACCGCTGCTACTTGTTGCGGAACTTCTGTATCGGGAAGACGAGCTGGAATTGTCCGACTCGTCGAAATTGGACGACCTGCCGCGATACCGGCGGCCAACCCTGTGTGGCTGATGCTGGTGCGTGTGGCGGTGTGCCTGCTGCTGCTGCTGTGCCTGGGATTCCTGTATTTGCTGTGATTGGTGGCTTTGCTGCTCGCCCTTTCCGCTTGTATTATCTTGATGTTGGGCTTGCCGACTACTGCCGGACAAACTGCTCTTGTTCTGAGCATCTGTATGCGTCTTGCTGCCGACTGCCGGCTTCGTACTGTCGACTGTTTCCGCCATTTGCTTTATAAAGTTGGAAATTTCGATGGCGAAGTGTGTTTTTTCTTTCAGCAAGTGATGAATAAAAAAAAAAAACTAGGCCCAGTTTATAACCAAAACGTGCTAATCTGTGTATCAGGTGCTGCTTCTCACTATGTAAAGTCTGTTGTCTATACTGTGTGGGCAATAGGAAGTTCAGGAAAAAGGTAGAATCCAAGTTTAAAGGAAAGAAACTATATCCGATGTTTAGCACAGGGAGAAGGGAAAATTATTTCTCGCTCGCACACAAATTTCTTTTAGCCCCAACTTTGGATTTGGGGACGAAATGAAAAACTTCACAAAACACAAGAGGGGGGGGGGGGGGAAGAAAAATTCACCAATTCGTGTTTGAGAAAAGGGGGAAGGGGGAAAGTTGGCTCGAGGAATTGTTCATTGCCCAATAATGCGCATTGCAATGACCTCGGGTGAAGAAAAAAAATTATTTCGCGGGACAGGAGAGAGCATCTCAGCATAAATGGCATCAGACGTCCATTTATATGCGGGGGCCGCATTTAATGACGCAGAAACGCATAAAGCAGATTTGGCATGCTGGCGGTGGAGCAGGGACTGGGAGTATGGAATCGGCATAAGGGGAAGGAAATGGGTAGAAGGTGGTGGTGAAAAAGCAAGGGTTGATTTGGGTGGCAACAGCTGCAGTATTGGGCAAGATATACAGGTGGAAAATGCGATGCCGAATAGTGGGACAATGGAAGTAAAATGAGATGGAATCTGGGACATGAGTGGGAAGATAGAGAGAGAAATGAGTTGGTGGAAATGAAATGGAGGCCAGGAAGTAACTGTAGTCTACGTAAATGTACAATCAATAGATATGACAAAGTATGCTTCTCATAATGTATGAATACATCGTTCAGAGACGTAGGATTATAAGAAGCAAGTAGGAAGGAACTAAGTACTAAGTAGTAATCGATAGCACAAAAAACCAAGTAATAAGAAGAAAGTGGTACCAGTAGAAAGAAAGAATTGAGTAATAGTACTAAAAAGTAACTAACACACACTACATACTACACATCCCTTAACATGAAATCACATTCGGATCATATATAAAGCTAGATTCGTAAGATCAAGAAACAACTTAGTTACCCAACTGTCCCTTGGTAGAGAAGATTCCCAAAAGCTCGTCGATTCTGTTGTACATGGTCTTCTCACCCTCTCTGACCCATCTTCTTGGATCGTAGTACTTCTTGTTTGGAAGATCGTCACCCTCTGGGTTTCCGACCTGGTGAGCAAGGTAGGCCTGGTACTTCAAGACGTAGTCTCTGACACCAGTCAAGTAAGCCCACTGGGTATCGGTATCGATGTTAACCTTGACGATTCCGAGGCTGATGGCCTTTCTGTACTCGTCGTTGGTAGAACCGGAACCACCGTGGAACACCAAGAACAAAGGCTTGTCCTCAGAGGTGCCCAACTGCTTCTTGGCGTACTTCTGGTGCTCACCGAGAAGCTCTGGTCTCAAGACAACGTTACCTGGCTTGTAAACACCGTGGACGTTACCGAAAGCTGCGGCAATGGAGAAGTTTGGAGAAATTGGCGAGAGAGCCTTGTAGACGCTGAACACAGTCTCGGAAGAAGTGTACAAAGCGTCCTTCTCGGCACTTTCGTTGTTGACACCGTCCTCCTCACCTCCGGTGATACCAATCTCCATCTCGAGCCACTGGTCCATCTTGGCCATTCTCTTGAAGTACTTGGCGCAGGTCGAGATGTTGTAGTCGTCGTTCTCAGCGGACAAGTCCAACATGTGCGACGAGAACAAAGGCTCGCCGTGCTTGGCGAAGTATTCCTCATCGGCCTTCAACTACCGTCAAACCATGGGAGCAACTTTCTGGCACAGTGGTCCGAGTGCATGATGACTGGAATTCCGTAAGTTGGGGCGATGGATCTGATGTAGTGGGCAGCTGCAACGGCACCGGCGATAGAAGCAGCCTGGTTCTCGTTGCTGACACCTTTACCAGCAAAGAAAGCAGCACCTCCGTTCGAAGTTTGCAGGATAATTGGTGAGTTGTTGTCTCTAGCGGCCTGCAAAGCGGCAACTGCGGTAGAGGACGAGGTGACGTTCACGGCAGGGATGGCGAAACCCTTCTGGTGGGCGTATTTGAAGAGGTTGATAACGTCATCTCCGACGATAACACCTGTCTTTCTCTTAAGGAAGTCGAGAGTCATATTGTACTAAATGTGGAACTGTGTGGATGCAAATTAATAATCTGTCCTTGAATAAAGGGAGGAAGAAGAAGGAAGAGGAAGGAAAAAGAGAAAAAGGTAAAGGAAAAGTGCCAAAGGGATAAACGCAAGGCCTTGTCCTCAAAGTTATCGATGGTTGGAATTTCACAAGATTTATATATACTGCAGAAAAAAAGCAAGGACGGGATACAAGGAAAAAAAAAAAAAAAAAAAAAAAAAAAAAAACAGCCCATCAATCGCACCTGCAACCAAAGAAGCTGGTGGAAGATCGGGCCACCTTGCCGGCCAATGCAGACACCTGGCCTCAGCCGTGGAATCGGCATGGCAGAACCACCCGGAGCTTTTGGGCCGGAGGAAAGCAAGCCGCCCATTGTTCCGCTTGGTCACTTTGGATCTCCGCTGAGGAATCATGCCGCTTTTTTTGGCATGCCACCCACCTCGCTTTTTTTTCCATTGTACTTGCGATTCATTTTTTCACTCGCACTGTATTTTCCCGACTGCTCCGACACATTTCGCACCCTCTGTGTTTGCCAATTTTTCACTCATGCTACTTGTCCTGCCTACATTGTTTTCGTTTCTGGAAATCATCCCATCATGCCTGTTAATGCGCTGCCTAAAAAATTTTCCATCGCTGATTTTCCGTACTAACGTTTTCCGGCTGTATTTGAAATTTATTTCCAATTTATCTTATTTTATCTTAATTATTTTGTCCTATCGTCACTATTAATTTTATCTTACTATCTTATTCTATTTATTTGATCTGTTTAATTGATTTACTTTCTATTCATTTGATCTATTTACTCCAACTATTAATCTATTTATTCCACCTATTAATCTATCTATTAATCTTTTTATTCCATCTATTTATCTATTTATCCCTTCTATTTATCTATTTATTCTATCCTCCCTCCCTGTCCCATCCCTTGTCTCCGCAAGGTCTTTTTGTGGGCTTCAAACTCCTCCACCGTGCTTTTTCTACTACTCTTTGCCGCTCTGGCCTCGAATTCCTCCTTCTCATTATTCTATTTATTTCACTCTCACTTTTTTCTTTCCTGCACAGCCTTACCCCATCTCCTTCCCCAAACCTCCGTACTCCGACACACCCGTGCACCACACACTTTTCGGCATTTTTTTTTCTGTCCCATGGAAAAAGTCGGCAGTCATCGTCTTATTCAAGCCCGCGGGTGTCTTATTTAATCTACACATCATTATATTATTTTTTCCCGTGATTTCACTGCCCATCTTCCGGAACCTTCTCCTCAATTAAACCAACAGCCTTTCATCCGCCCACATTGCGTCACTCCTGGCCTCACACGACTGATTATTTGCCTCTGTTCAGTAATCAAAACATGGCGCTTAACTCATCCCGGCTTCTTTCGGACTTGGATAACAAAATCGAACTTTTACTGTCCAAATTTCAGGAAATATGCCAACTTGCCCAAGTCGACGATAGAGAATATGAAACGCAGTCGGTGGAATCTCTTCAAATTGAGTCCAATGCATCGACAATTACTCGTATAGCTGAAGAACTTCTCGGAGTGACTAGATTACTTAAAGAGGAATGGATTTTGGGACAGACGAAGGTGGTTGACCCGGAGAATGACGCTAATCATCTCTCTGCTAAGCAGTTGGTCGACTTATATAGCAAGGTGAACACACTTTTGGACGATGTTACAAGTGTAAAGAAATGAATAACAAACTACCACACGGGTGCGCAGTTGCGCAACCATGCGCTATGCACTCCGATAAGCGCAGCCTGGCGCATGCAGCCTGCCTTTTATAATTACTATTCCTGTCTCCATAAACTTTCATGCTTGTTTACACATCATTCGCTCATGTCCAACCGGTCACAAATCTCCATACCGAAACTACTATTGAGAATTTGGACGATGCTGCCAAATAAAAATTGAAATTTGGTGTCCTCAAGCTCATCCACAGTTAAAAGGCACTCCATAAAGCTCTCCTGAAGTTCGGATAAGTCAACATTGAAAGTATCATCCGCATCCTCTTGATAGTCGTCTTTCTTTCTGAGGCGGCGCAATATCTTAAGTTGCATGTTAACATTCTTTAGAAACTCATAGCTCTCGCTTTTTTGCTGCTTTAAGAGCCGCCCACTTCGAAGAAAAAGATCCAATAGTGTTTTCCACTGCTGATAAGCCCCCTGGTTGTTTAATATCGCTGCTAGAATAAAGCTGAATTTGAACTCCGCCAAATAACGCTGCATAAAGTCACAGGTCACTCCCTGGTTAAACTCCTTTTCTATTATCCATGTTCTGTCGAGGTAATCCTCCATTTTATTTTTACTTTCTGCCTTGACTAATGTTTTTTTATCACTGATGTCAATTACGCTCATTTTCAATGTATTCTCGTTCAATCTCTTTAAGCCAGTCGTTAGATCATCCATGTATTTACGATCTCTTTCGTTTGTATTTCGTCGTTTCATGATTGCCTCATCTAATTTTCGGATCTCCAATGTTGTAGCATCTTCCGAAGTCACATTTCCTGTATCATTACTTAGATATTTACGATAATCAAATCCATCCATGATGCTTTTAGGGTCTATTCCAAATTCTTCGATACCGCTCTGATAGTTAGCCATTTTTGAGACGTACATCTCTTCGGTAATGCCATACTGGACTCCATTTTGAAGTTCTACCGTCTCGATTTTGATGAATATACTATCAATTGCATCCTTGGAGTGTTCCAGGCTTATGAGAATCACCGTTCCGGATTTTGCATTCACAAATCTGCCAACTCGAGAGCTGTTTATAGTATCTGTTATGTGGATAAGATGACATCCCGGTGGGATTAGTTTTATACCCTGAAAATTTACATATGTATCCGTTTTGTAGAAAAGCGTATCTATTCCCACCTGATATTGTGCTGAATGAAGATTTTGGAATAAAGCACATGCCGTGCCTTCAACCGTGTTCATCGTAACTCGAGTCCGTGGGCTTATATATGAATATTCTTGGTTGTTGTCAGATTGTATCATTGGAAAAACGGCGAAAACCATGTTGCGCTATTCCGCGCATGGGGTGCGAGGAGCTGGCGCCGGAGATCAAAGGGGTGTTAGGATGTACAAAGTCTTTTTTTGAACCAAAATTCAGCATATTTTATGATAAGGTTAATCACGCACTTCATGTATAGAGATGGATGCTTTTGCTTGAATTATGTTAATCCCGATTGAACGAGTAGAAAAGTTAAGCTTAAAGATGTCACATCAGCTCAAAGTGGGTCTTGAAATACACACGCAGCTTAAAACTGCAAGAAAGCTTTTTTCACTTTCGCATAACAACACATCACTATTAAGTACAAAACCGAACTCTGAGGTGTCATTTTTTGATGTCAGCTTACCAGGAACACAGCCCTTGTTGAATCCAGAGGTTCTATTTTGTGCTCTAAAGTGTGCAGTTGCAATGAATTGCCAAGTCCACCCGGAATCACGGTTTGACAGAAAGCATTATTTTTACGGAGATCAACCTTTGGGGTACCAAATAACACAGAGATACCATGCATTGGCTAATGACGGGTGGGTGAAACTGACAAGGAGGTATGATGGGCTCCCAGAGGACCGGAAAATCCGCATTGAACAGATCCAAATTGAGCAAGATACAGGAAGATCTCTATATCGGCTGGAGGAAGGTACTACAGATATTGACTTTAACCGGTCGAATATTCCACTAATTGAAATGGTGACAAAGCCGGACTTTAGCAGCATTGAGCAGGTGCGTTCCTTTATCAAGAAGTATGCGAGAATGCTTCAGAATTTGGACGTTTGTACAGGTGAGTTGGAAACAGGGGCAATTCGTGTTGATGTCAACGTTAATGTTGATGAACATCCCAGGGTTGAGCTCAAGAACATTCCTACAACTCCAGCAATCGTGAGCGCTCTCAGATACGAGTACACCCGGCAGTGTGAAGTCATTGAAAGAGGAGAAAAGGTGGCAGATGTGGAAACTAGAGGCTGGGATGGAAAGAAGACTTATCGGCTTAGATCGAAAGAAGATGCCATTGATTACAGATATATGCCGGATCCAGAGCTCCCTGCCATTCGTTTAGATACTGAAGATGTGCTGGCGGGTATAAAGAGCATAATGCCGCCTACTATTGAGCAACAGATGGACGATTTAATGGAAAACTTTGAGCTTAAGTTGAGAGATGTCAACATTTTGATGTCGAATCCCAAATTACTTCAGTACTACGTGCAACTTTATGCAGAGGTTGTTGGCCATTTAAAGCTCGAGAACCCCATTAACTGGGTGGTGCACGATTTGTTGGGATGCATTTCAAAATCAGAGCTGGACTTTTCCAGCGATATTTTACCTGTAAGGCAGTTTGCAACTCTATTAAGCCTAGTTGCTGATAAAACACTGACGAAAAGAAACGCAAAGCTCTTGTTGATGCATCTGGTAAACAATTCTGGGGATCGCAACAAGCCGCTTTTGGATCTTGTGAACGCATTCAACATGAATTCGAAAAAAGAATCCACGAGTGGAGACGAGGCCTCGCATGTTGAAGAAATATGCAGTTTAGTGCTCAAGAACAATCAGAATATCGTTTATGATATCATTGACAAGGGGAAAAGCAGCAAGATAAACTTCCTAATTGGCCAGTGCATGAGGGAATGCCATGGAAAAATAGATGCTCAGGAATTCCGTGTGGTATTGGATAAACAGCTTGCAGCAAAGATTTAAACAGAAGTATGCGGGACATATTTGGCTATCGGTGTATCTTCCTATAATGGAAACTTCCATGCATACACGCCCGACCGCCGACATATATTTAAACTTGGCATCGCTTGCCTATACATATTCGAATCTGTAAATACATACATACGTGTATACATGCACAAATGTGAACGAACACAATTTTGTACCTGAACCGTTAATTTTGCATAATAATATACCGATATCGAAAAAGAAACGAAAATCTGGGGATAAATATAAAATAGCCCCTTTTAAGCAGCAGTTAAAAGTATATCCCTCTTCAATCTGCAATTTGAAGCGGTATCCTAGTTACCTAATGAATTTCCAAACGTGTTTTCTCCGCTGTAAAGGATGTATAAAAATCCGTCGTCATCTTTGTACTGGTCATATATCTGGCTCATCAGAGCTCCAGTTGGTGGAAGGATGTCATTAACAAATATGAAAATAGCTTTTTCGGAAGGAAGATGAATGCGGCGTCTAATCACATAGACAAACTGACCCACAGTAAGGTCGGATGGAACAAGATACTTTCTCTTGTCAATTTCTGGAATATCCGACTCTTCCACTTTTTCACAAATGACAGGAACCCTATCCTGGAATTTTGTACGAATTCGAAGCGATTCAGCCTTCCTCTTCTCTGTGGTTAAAAGTTAGTATGAGTAATTCTAAATGATAAAATAAAATAAAAAAAAACAATAAAAACAAAAATAAAAAAGAAAGCGCGATAAGGGAAAACTTTAACAGGGCTGATGCCGGATGAGCGAAATGCTCAGTGAAGGGCAAACAACAGAAGCATGATTGGTAAACACAGAATAGATCTGTGATACATCACAATTTGATACCTTGAAATAAATCTTCCGGGCGGCTATATATGGAACTTACCAAAGGGATGCTCGTCTTTGAACTGAGACCTCATGTTCGTGAATTAGGTGTCAAACTTGTATCTGAGGAACGGATGGTATTTTTCACTAACTGATAGGATCAGAATAGACAATTGACTCTTTATTTGATCCAGAAAGTATAGATGCTCTTCAATTGCTTGTATATGCGCGTAATTGACAGATATTCCAACTATCTTGCTAATTATTAGCACTGATGATTTTACTTCTTTGAGAAGTATAATCTGGAAACTTTATTGCCGATATTAGTGTGATACGTCCACAAAAGCACGACAATGTTCTTTAGTAAAAAACACAGTGTAATTGAAATATGTGTGATGGATATGAGATAGCAAAGTCTTTCTTAGAAATTAAAAAAGAGGAGATTTGATGGGTGGGCATCTGTCCGTTTATATAGCGATGATTATACAGGCAAAAAAAAAAAAAAAAAAAACTTGAACAATAAGGAGCACGCATTGTTTTAAATTAGCGTTGATTAGATAAGCTGTTTAGCACACCTAATCGCGAGATCTGCCTCAATCGAAATAGCTAAAAAAGACCACCTGTAGTAGCATATTATTTCTTCAATAAAACATTAATATGCGTAAAAAAATGTTGGAAATACATGTGTAACAGCTTCTGTCATCAAAATGCACTTTGTCAATTAATATCCACTCTCAGTGATAACTCAAGCCTCAAGAAAATGTGTTGCCGATTAAAGCTAGCAAGAAATGTTATCCATCATAATCTAGGTTTGTGGCTATATATCGCATTAAAGGAGAAAATAATCATGTTCAACGAGCACCTATTTATCATAATATTGCATTTAGGTTTGCGTTACTCTGTATTAATCCGCCAGAAGATAGGAAATGTAACATAATATTGAGATTATGAGAACTACCACGTAACCAGTCTTATATCCTCTAGGTACGCTTACCTTATCATTATTGTTATCATACACCAATCTAGCTTCATCATCTAAAGGTATACTTTGCCTCTCCTTCGTATCTAGTTCAATAATAGCGTGTTGTCCGTTTGCTTCAATACTGTGTGCAGAAATATTTTTCAAATGCTGTTTCACCACCGGTTTCACATATTTTAAGGGAAGAGGACAACCTAAATCATGATACTTCTTTATTCCCTGTCTTTTTATTGCATTTTCCGCGGAGTAACTCAACGGAAGTGGCTGTCCTATGACCTTATTGGGCCCTGAAACTTTTCTTATTTTGATTTTTCTAGTTGGTACCGAGTCATTTTCTGCTGTTTCCACTTCTGGCGGCTTTGAAGTACCCTCAATATTCTTTTTAGTCTTGTTCATTTCTTTCTTCTCGGCTTGAGCTCCCAATTGCTCCAGCATTTGCCGCTTTAGTCGTCCAATAAAATCATTATCATTCGCCACTGCTTTATTCGGCTTGCTTGGTTTAATTGTGTTGTACTCAAGCGGTAACGGCTCACCAATATCGATTGGAGTTGTATCCGACATCATGAATTAATCATGCATTCGCAAATTGTGTGCCTTGAGCACTTTGATTTTGCATGTGGATAAAGTTACGAACTAAGCACCTGTAAATCAATAAACCGACAACCATGGATTGAAATCGAAGCTGAAAAAAAAAGATGTGCGAGGTGCAAAAAAGAAAGAGCGACGGAAAGTAAAGCGTCGATCGACGCAAATCAACCGTTATCTACAAACCCCATCTATTAATTGACAAACTGTACCATTATCTGCGCCGCAAACACATTTATTCATTTCTATATATACGATACACTACCGAGTGCAAATTGCACCAGAGACTCTGCCAGAAAGCCCCCTGCTATTGCCGATTGAGCAAGAAATCGACCTTGATCTCGGTAGCTCTTTTTTTTGGCTCTTTTGGTGATTTCAAGGCTGTCCGGGTGGCACCAGTACCTCCAGGAAACTTGGATGTAGTAAAATCAACGGCCATCACTTTTCCCGTACCGGGAAATGGGCCATTCCGTAGTTTAGAGTACGCCGAACCACAGCTTGTGCCAAATATTGGTGGTAAAATGCGAATACTGTCGTTTGTCGGCAGCTTGTTAAGGGTTTGTGGCATATCTGGAGCAGGATGATCCAGCAAGCTCGGTCGGAATGCCTGTTCTGGTGGCGATGAGTGTGTTTCGGTTGTGTTTTCATCTTTTATGCTACCGGTCTGCTGAAGTGCTTCGTTACTTTCTTCATCTTTGACCGTTTTCATGCGTCTTCTTCTCCTTTTTATGACACCCTTCTTCAAGTTGACTGGTCTGTGAACCCCGTGCAGCCGATAGTACAAGCCACAAGCGTTACAGATAGTGTTCCCACTATCATCCCGCCTCCAAAGTGGAGTAACGGTAGTTCCGCAGTTGTAGCAGGCAACAGTAAGCGAAGAAAACGATTTTCCCACATTCAAAGTATCACCGGAAGCTCGACTCTTGTCTTTTCCACATGTACAGTCGGCACAAACAGCCCGTGTGCCGCAAAACTCGCTCTTAACTTTGGGACACCCCATATCACGCTGAAACGACAATTTCATCACCTTGTTGTTGAAAGCAGGGCACCCCTTGCAGGATTTCGAGCCGCCAGTTCCATTACAGTGACCATATCCCTGACACGTGCCTCCTGTCCTAATTGCGAGCTGCTCAGACTTCGTCATTGACACCAAAAGAGGTGGCTTTTTCAAATTAACAGGCCGATGGCATTTATTCGCTCGGTAATAAAGTCCGCACGCATTGCATGTCAGTTTTCCGTCCGGCGTTCTCCGCCAAAGCGGAGTTTCTGTAGCACCGCAGTTTTCACACACGTGGCTTTCGTTTCTTCCCCGACTTTGACTTCTTGGTTTGCGATTTGGTTTTGCAATCGGTGATTTTCCCTCCTCTTCTCCGTTCAAAGTCGGCTTTTTGGCCTTGCGGGCGCACATTATACTATATGGCTTCTCCGACAAGCCCGCTGCTTCTTTTTGCCGACGGTATTCTTAGAATTATGCCCCAAATCAGGCGTTTTTGTCGACTAATCTGAATAGTCGCTTTGAACCTGGTTGCAAAAATATCGATGTAACCGATTCGAGACCGCCTATTCTCTATATATTTTCTATCTTTTCAGCAGGTGGAATCTTCCAGAAAGCCAGGACTTGTGCCAAACGTGTATATGAAAACAGCCTGTAACCAACACGATTCCAATACCAAGAAAGGTGTATGATGAGATCCAGCTGTAATTTTTTCCTGTATATATTTTTTGCTACGTGCATTTTAATTTTTACCTATCAGTACAGTGAAATTTTTGGGTGCCTGCGAAAGCGATCTTTACCGAACAGTGCGAATCATCGAGCATTATTTGCTCAAACAGGAAATATGGCCGAGCACGTACTTGGCATCATTTGCCATAGGAACGCTTGGCACACGCTGATTCCCACATTTAAAGAATGCTGGTGTGTGCATACTTACGGCTGAATCTTACCACGGCTTTCCAGCCTAATTTTAACAGGTATCAGATATGCTTTTGCCTACTTCTGCGAATCGATAATGTAGCCCTACATACTTAGAAATAAACCCGCGCTTCCAGAATTTCCGGGCTACTGATTTTTGATCTCCAGCCAATAAACACCCGCGAAATGGTCATCCGGAAAATGAAGAGATGCGAAAAGTGGGAAAGGTGTAAGAAAAAGTGCTTGTCAGCCACCATTTTTACAACATGTGGCGCAACATTTTTCGCTTGTCCCGGAATTCAAATGTAGATAAACTCCACCGCAAATTTTGAACCGGGCAATGACAAATTAGTTTTCATGCATTGTTTATTGGGCAAAGCTGCCGTTTAGATGGTTATTTCAGATTTATTACCTGTCAAAATTCTTGAAATCGTATCATTCCTGTATGCCAAGCCGAGAAAAACAAAAAGTACGGATTTACGTGTAACTCCGCCCAACAGTATGGTTGATTTAAGGATTCTTGAATTAAGCGATGCTAACAACTTCTAAAAAAGTTGCTTTCTTGTACGGAGAACTGACTGATTGTGGCCACACAACTATAATGATTAATTGTGGCAACACACATATCTTTTACCCAAATAATAATTGAAAAATAATCGTTGGAAAATCAATAGTGGGCCATCCAAAAGCCGATCATCGTGATTTCTATAATAGAGAAAAAAACTCTTTCATTCTAAATACCTGTATTTGGTTTTTGCGAGATTATGAATTGGCAGTTCTCAATTACGTATATTTGCTAGTTATTTTGCCAAAAATACCATTATTCGTTAATCTATTCTTTGTCAAAGATTTCATATTTTCCCTAGCTATTCGATTAATTGATTAAATTTCCTCTTAGTTTCTAACAAGTCTTAGTGCATGAGATCGAAAAAAAAAAACTGTTACTGTTCCCTATTTGGGTATTCGGAGGTGGCAAAATTCAAGTAAAATGAATTGATGTGCAGAATAGCATAGTCTTGAGTATAAGATAAAAATATAATGCAAATTAGCAGTGTAGAATTAATACATCACACACTCTAAAATCAGCATTTAAATGTTAAAACAATTGTGGATAAGCAAACTGAGCAAACGGAAATGCAAATGTCATTTTCAGGTTTTTTTTCATGAATAATGAATGGCCGATAGAGAAAAATGCGTGTAACTAGATGTTAAATACTGATGGGATCTAAGTGCGGGATTCGAATTGGATAGTGGGCCACTATTGAAAAGACAAAAAAGAGCGGGGTAACTTTTTTGTGCAAAAGCGGAACTGTGGATTCAAACAATAGTGATTTTTTAACATTTACGTCCCTTATCTTAGAATTGATTAGCCTTATTCTAAAGTTACAGCCTGAAGAAGATGTTGAAATATATCCCGCGTCTGTGGGCACCCGACACACGGACTAGAGGATCGGGCACATGCCTGCGCAAGGCTTCAGCATAAAGGACTTCCGCATAAATTATCTACACACAAATTGCCCGCACACAAATCGTCTTCCCGAAAATGCCTTCGCATAAAGTTTGCAAAGTCGGCGCTGCATAAAGTACATTCATAAATCAGGAATTGCTTCATAAAATCATTACATAAAGCTTTCATAAATTTGCCCCACATAAATTACGCTCTGGACGAATTCGCGTGCGTGCTCAATTATGCAGGACACACGCAGAAAAAAGTTTCGAGTGAAAAAATAAAACTAAAAATAAAAGCAAAAATGAGATGGCGATTTGCACAGTATACGTAAAGTTCATCAGGAAGCCGGTTTAAGCTCATAAACAGGTGTAAGAGCATTCAGCAAAGTCGAAACAAGGCGGTGTGAGAGCAGGAAGCAAAGCAATACACAGCAAAAATAGCATGAGTGCAATCCAGCTTTTAAATCCAAAGGCTGAGTCTCTCAGAAGACAGCAGGCTCTTCAAGTGAATATAAGTGCAGCAGAAGGTCTTCAGGATGTTCTTTCGAGCAACTTGGGGCCAAAGGGCACAATGAAGATGTTGGTGGACGGCTCGGGCGGCATCAAAATCACAAAAGACGGCCAAGTTCTCCTCAAAGAGATGCAAATACAGTCTCCAACTGCAGTTATGATTGCAAGAGCAGCTACTGCACAAGATGATGTGACTGGAGACGGCACTACAACGGTTGTTTTGCTTGTTGGTGAGCTTCTCCGGCAGGCGGAGATATATTTGAACGAGGGAATCCACCCAAGAGTGATCACGGATGGATTTGAAAAGGCCAAAAGTGCAGCTTTGGAGTATTTGTCGGGATTCGGAAAGACACTCGGCAGCGAGGAAGACATGCAGGTGGACCGGGAGTTGCTGTTGCAGGTGGCACGAACATCCTTGGGCACGAAGTTGAGCCCGGAGTTGACCGAGGTGTTGACTCCAGTGGTGACAGATGCAGTTTTGGCGATACAAAACGACAAAATCGCTTCGGATGTCGACTTGCACATGATAGAAATCATGCCGATGATGCACGAGACCGCCGAGGAGACCGAGTTGGTCAAGGGCCTCGTGTTGGACCACGGGGCAAGGCATCCAGACATGCCTAAGCGGTTGGAAAATGCCTCGATTCTCACTTTGAACGTGAGTCTTGAGTACGAAAAGACGGAGGTCAACTCCGGGTTCTACTACTCGAATGCCGAACAGAGGGAGCGGTTGGTGGCGTCCGAGCGGAAGTTCGTCGACGAGAAGTTGAAGAAGATCATCGATTTGAAGAATCAGGTCTGCGGAGACGACGCAACAAAAGGCTTTGTCGTGATCAACCAGAAAGGCATCGACCCCATGTCTTTGGACATTTTCGCAAAAAACGGCATCCTGGCCCTCCGCAGAGCAAAGAGACGCAACATGGAGAGATTGCAGCTTTGCTGTGGTGGCACAGCCATGAACTCGGTCGATGATTTGACCCCTGAGGTGCTTGGACATGCCGGATTGGTGTTCGAGAAGACTTTGGGTGAGGAAAAGTTCACATTTGTGACGGACGTGCAGAACCCAAAGTCCGTGACCATACTGATTAAAGGCGCCCACAACTACGTCGTTCAGCAGGTCAAGGATGCTGTGCGTGACGGGTTGAGGGCTGTCAACAATGTTCTCAAAGATAAAAGACTCATCCCCGGTGCCGGTGCATTCTGGATGTCTTGCTCAAGACACCTTTTGGAAAATAAGATCATAAGCAGGGGAAGATCGAAGCCCGGTATCCGAGCTTTTGCCGAGGCACTTCTTGTCGTGCCAAAAACGTTGGCCAAGAACTCGGGGCTAGACACCTTGGAGTCGATCTCCGACTGCCAGGATGAAATCGACCAGGGTGAGGTCGTCGGGCTCGACTTGGAGTCCGGCGAGCCGATCGACCCGTCGATCGACGGTGTCTGGGACTCCTTCCGGGTCATCCGCAACGCCATTTCCGGCGCCACCGGCATCGCCTCCAATCTTTTGCTATGTGACGAGTTGCTCAAGGCCGGCCGGTCCTCGTTGAAGAACTGAGAGGTGTGTGTCTGCAAGGATTTGCTTTTTATACTTTTGCCGTAGTCCCGGTGTAAGGGTGTGCAAAGATGTGCGTGTAGCCACTACAGTTACAAATAATATCAAATAGCAGTAAGTAACACTCAATAGATCTATCACAACGTACATAACCATTAGGAACGTATCCAACGACAACAAAAAGGCAGAAAGATAAAAAAATCCATGAGCTGGACCTCCACGTAGTAAACATGAAACCAAGTCAGCGTACAGTCAAAAAAAAGGATTAAGGAGAAATCGTCATATCAAAGAGAAAGCAAGTCCAGCCCCGAAAAGCAGTAATCCAACACAAGTAACACATGGGTAATGAGAAAAAAAGAGAGAAAGAGAAATAAAAGCACAAACGTAATTTCCAGGAGAATAAGAGAAAAACAATAAAGATAAGATCGAGCCAAGCAAGGCAGAGCTACATTCGTTCACCGCCTCAACTCCCCTTGCACAGCCCTGCCTAGCCCCAGACGGAAGTATTTGTATTAGTGGTAGCATTAGTTCCCCAGATATTCCTGTTCAGAAACAGGCCGATCGACCCGTCGGTCTGGGAGGACGATGGAGACGGAGCCTGCAATTTCCCGTCGGCAAGTAGACCCGAGAATCCGCCGGAACTAGTGTGCTGGAGCATCGATCCAGGGCAGGAAGCATCGTTGGCGAAAAGTTGCAAGCCTGGATTTCCGTTCTTGGTGAAAAAAGACGTCCGGTCGGCACCCGACGAAGATGAGGAAATCGACGAGTTATTGGACGAAATCGGGTCGATCTCCCTAAGCAATTCGAGACTTAAGGGAGAGCTGGATCTCAAGGAGTTGGCATCGGAAGAAAAAACAGCTGAAGACGACGAATTCGACGAGAACGACCCGCCGCTCGACGTTTTGAGCAACTGCGGCATTTGAGGTGCCATCTGGCCCATTTGATTCGCCAAAAATGTCTCATTGGTCTGCAGAGCAGGTGCAGGGGTGCCATTTGCAGTAAAATGCCCACCCGGAGTCTGTGAATAGACGCCGTTGCCGAAATACTGCCGATTCAGCATGTTTTCGGCCTCCTGCTGCTGCTTCTGCTGCAGTTGAAGCTGCATTTGCAGCTGGTACCTGGTCTCAGAGTAGTAATTCTGCGCCTGTGCCACCGGAACAGCCGGAACAGCCCGCTGGAATGCCCGCTGGTATCCCCGTTGGCATAACTCTGCCGTGTTGTTCCCCCGCTGGTAATTGTGACAGTTGCCAACGCTGAAATTATTCTGGTGCAAACAACGTTGTTGCAACTGCTGCTGTGGCTGAGGAGGCATCTGTGGCTGTGCTCCTGCAACGAATCCGTGCGCAATCTGGTATCTGCGGAATGTCTTCACTGCCCGGTCGATGTCTAAGTATTGGTCTTCGAAAGCTGTGGCTTGCGACATGTTGCAAATCTGGTGTAAGGAGGCGTTGTAGAGCTATCGAAGTGGAAAACGTGAAGTTGGAAGATGGAAGACGTGGAAAACGTGAAAAGGGCGAAAAGACAATGTGTCAGGATGTCAAGATGTGGATCAGATGCCCTGTGATGCGTCGCCGAGTCAATATTATGGCAACCTATGCTATGGATACAAGTGAAAAAAAAATGAATATGCAGGAAATGTGAGATCAAAGCAATTTGGGCTCTGGATGGGTTTCAGCAGGTGTCCACAAGTACAGTATTGCACATGGGCTTGGCAATTGTGAGAAAAATAGAGAAAGCGAAGAATATGACACGCGATGGTGACAATTTGGCAATAAAGATATTGGATCCAGGTGGAGAACGCAGAGATGATATGTGCATCCTTTTAAGCGATGAGAAAAAAAAAAATAATTTACTACCAAAGTAGGGGTCGAGATGAAAAATGGACAACCGAGATTAAAAAAAAAAAAAAAATACGGACAAAAATTAATTTTATGGAAACAACGCTGGCCTCCTTTTGTGTCGTTCGTTTCTAGACTGCTCCCAAGGGGATCTCGAATTTTTACTCGTTTCTGTTTCTATCATGGTGGACTACTTGTGCTACTCGTAAATGTTGTTTAATATGAAAAAAATCCTTTTCTGATGACACTTTGCCCTCTTTTGTGATCTTCCGAATTCGCCCATTCTCATTGTATATACATTCTCGCACCTGCAACTTTAGGAAAGGTGTCTTTTCCAGGATCGCGTCGTCCACGCATAAATTACATAAAACTGGCTTGGCTTGTTATTTTCCTATTTTTGATTTTATCAATTCCTGCTTCTGAGTTTATTTATTTCCTGCCTCTGATTTTATTCATTTCTTCTTTTTTGTGTTTGTTTCTTCCGGCCCATTTTCTTTGTCTCGCCTTACTTTTTTTTTGTCCTCGTACGTTCTCCGTTTCACCTCCTCTGCCGTTTTTCCCGCGATATGATTGGCCAAACACACCCACCAAGCCATTTGCACCCACACCGTTGGGTGATTTGTCTTTTTTTCTCGTCTAACTGTGCTACGGTACATTCTGGAACGATCGGTCTGTGTTTAAGGACTGTATACCCCAAGTGGGAAATAATAGAGATGCAAAAAAAAATCCAAAAAAAACAGTAAGCAAAGAAATACTTAAAAATATATATGGCACACGGTTTCTGTCACGTGATCCTCGCGTGTCTAAAGCGCACAATGTAAATTCTTTTCTGATCGATGACTTAATGTTTCTGGCCATCTTGCTCGTACAATTTGACCAAATTTTCCAACCTGCGACGTTCCGTGCGCTCCTTCTCGATCTCCTTCTCGAAATCCTCGTTCATCTGCTTTACAATCTTCTTAAATTCCATTCTTAGAATAGGTGCACTGACAGCATTCGAATTGAAAGATCCAGAGTCAGAAGCCTGCGATCTGGGTGATTTTTGTAGATCCAGCTCATCTCCAGATTCGACAGACCTCGCCTGCCCATCTGAAAGTCTGTCGGGCTCCGAAGTTTCGCCTAAATGGTCCGTTCTAAGTATGCTTATTTCCATACTCTTCTCATGCAGCTTTTTCTTACACTCACCCAACTCAGAAAGCGTCTCACTAAGCTTCGTCTCAAGCTTTAATGACTGCTGGGTCTGGTTTGTAAGCTGCTCGTTCGATCCCGCAAGCAGCTCCTGTGATTGGCTGAGTTTCAACCGGAGCTGATTCAGAGATTTATTGTACCTACTTCTCTCGTCCTCGTATTGCCGTGCCAAGTACACGTGTGCAAACTGTAAATCGTTAAGTGCCGTCCTAAGATCGTCTATTTTTCCCCCGCTGCCCTTTGGTTTGGTCTCCGAAGAATTTTTGGCCTCTTTGCCCACTTCTCCGCCATTTTCCGACTTCATGCTTGGCTGCATAATCGGCGATTCGCGTCTTCCATCCACACTTGAGCTCGGGGTTAAAGCAAGACCTTGAACCAACTTCGCAATGCACTCTTTACACCAGTTGATCCGACCAATGAAATTCTGCATCGTCTGGAGATCTGGCTGAGGAACTGTAATCCCGTGCTGTATCGAGAGCGATATCACACACGAAACAAGATCCTCCAGCGCTTTTTCAAGCCCACCCTGGCTTTTTCGCCCCACAACTTCGATATTTTGCTCTATCGAACTCTGACTCGAAACCAAAAACTCCCTGAAGTATCCAAACTTCATCAATGCAGCAACATGCTGCGAGATCCGCCTCTCGCCCTCCTCAATCTTCCTGCTGGTCCTCTCCAACTCCGAATCCCGCTCCTCACCAATCCGGTTTCGAACCATCTGTTTTAACTGTGTCACGTGACCGCAAACCCTCTCGTACTCCTCATTCGACATCAGCTGCATCTCCTTGTGCTCCGCAAGGTACCTCTCCACGGCTGTGCAAGCCTCCACCGGGTCTACTCGGCCCTTGTTGCATGTAAGTCGCTTGGAAACGCCGTGACTGTCCAAAAAGAGGCTTCCTAGCTTGGAAACAACAGCATTCGCATCCGAGCTGATGTCCGTGTACCCGTTTTTCACATCTCGGAGGTACTGGTGAACCAATGTGTTGTATATGCTGTCAGAAGAACTGAGATTATAGCGATGCAAAACGGTGTTTGCGTTCGCTGAGTTCGTTTGTCCGATTACGCGGCATGCTAGCGACATTATATGCTGGAATTGTGCAATATGGCTGCAATATATGTCTCGTTTTGTGCCTGTGTGTGTTGCTCAATGATGCTGGCTGTGAACACTGCAAAATCTTGCTTGAAATGCCCTGGTTTATATGTTGGATCAACAGATCGTCTCAGATTCAGAAATGCATGCCGTACGAAAATTTACAGACTGCTCTTATTTATTATTTTTATTTTTCTTACTCAGCTTCTCGATTAAGCGAGCACACGAAAAAGCGCGTTTAGGAGGCGGAAAAAATTTTAGATAATCATCATTTCTCTATAATAAAATTCTGAATTTCGGATTTTCTGCTACCAGCAATTATTACGTCAACGATGAATAATGCAAATGCCGAATTGGAACATCTAGCCAACAGTTCCACAATGCAACACGCGCGTCCTTCGGTATTGTGGGCCTGCGGCTGACCATTTCTGATACATGATTGGCTGTCTGCGCATTAAATAGATACCAAAAAAAAAAGCAGACCTTCATCAGAGTTAGCAATAACTAGTGCTTTTACTAGTGTGTAGTGAAAAGCCGCATTGTCTGCACATTTCGGCCTGAGGCACACAATCCGCCCATAAATGCACTTGCCGCATTCGGCTATTTCCCGATGCTACAAGCAGTATTTCACAATTGGCCCTTTTCGCTGGTTCTTCCTCCTTTTTCCGGGTATCTCCCACTAACCCAGCAAGGCCTCATATTTGTGGAAGCACTTGTCGATCATCGTATAGAGGTCGTTTTTTCTAGAATCGTCGATCACAGAACACCTCACAGAGTTGCGTGCAATCGTGATCCAGTTCTCAACACTTAAATTAAACGCATTCTGCACGGCCAGGTAATTATCCAAGATGTAGCCACCAAAATATGCCGGATCATCACTGTTGATTGAGAAGGGTACACCGCTTTCGAGAAGCTCTCTGATTGGCTCCTCTGAGACATCATCCACAACCTGTAGACGCTTGTTGGAAAGTGGACAGACCGTGAGTAGAATATCTCTCTCGGCAAGAGTCTTCATAATGACCGGATCTTCAACCGAGTGGATTCCGTGATCAATACGGCTCACCTTCAAGTATTTGAGTGCTTGCTCCACATATTCTGGGCCACCCTCCTCACCCGCATGAGAAGTGTAGAGAGATCCTTCTGGGTAGTTCTCCCGGCCGTATTTGTAGCACTCGGTGAACTTTTCCGGCAAGTTTCCGATTTCGGTCGAGTCCAGTCCCAAACCGTGGATCCAGCCTTTCTGGTAGTATGGCTTGAAATCCTTCATGGTTTGCAAGCTGTTGGCCACCGGCAAGTGCTTCAAAAGACACATGATGAGCTTTGTTGATATTCCAAGCTCCTTCTCTGCTCTGGTCAATGCATTTCTAAATCCATGAATCACAACATCCATACCGATTCCCCTCTCTGTATGTCCCTGTGGGTCGAAAAAGCACTCGACATGCTCCAAACCCTCACTGTGGGCTCTGTTCAAGTACTCCCAGGCCAAATCCTCAAAGTCCTGCTCCTTCTGCAAAACTGACATGCCAACATAGTACAAGTCAAGAAAATCCTGGAGGTCCTTGAAGTGCTCGTATCTGTACGAGAGCTCTTCAACTGTCTTGGGGTAGCCTTCTGGAAGTTTCACGTTGTTCCTGCTGGCGAGTTTGAAAAGAAGTTCTGGCTCCAATGTTCCTTCCAAGTGAACATGATGCTCACACTTAGGAAGTTCTCTGAGAAAGCTTTCCATTGTACTGTCGACGGTCATTTTTTTTCTCTTTCCTGTTTTTTGTTTCTGTCCCTCCCTGGTATTCACACTTGTTGTAATGTATTTTCTTAAATGTATCAAACACTCAAGGCAGATCTGTCCGCATTCGGGAAAACACCTGGCTTATAAAGTTTTTTAAATTTTTTTTCTTAGGCATTGACCGCAAGAAAATTTTATCTAATGGAAAAAAAAAAAAAAAAAAAATTTAGTTGGTCGCTCTTCCTATTGTCTCTGTGCGTCTAATCTCAACGGTCGAAATTTTGGGGCAGCATTATATAGTATATTGCTATTTACTGCATTTGGTTGTGATTTTATTCCGTTTATCATCATTTTTATCGTGTTTAATATATAATTGAGCATGAGTATTCTTAATTTTCCCCGTGCCTGCTTCCCAATCCCACATAATCACGTTAGCAATATCCAGCAATCTGTATCTTGTTGTAGTCACCATTTCGGCTTTCGCCGTGTCTACCTTATCAATGTGTCTTTTGACATATTTTATTTTCCCGCGGAATCCCCCGGATCCCGCCGCTTCGTGTTGTTGTTCTCTTCCATTTACAGGGCGGGGTATTTTCGCCACGTCTTTTCATAAAAAAGGCCAGCCCCTCAGGTTTAGCCAATTGCAATTGTTGAACATGCCTGTTTTGTTGTTGTCAGAGTATTGCACTTTAATCGATGGCCCATTATCAAGTATTCTTTTTCTGCAAGTCATTTTCTGTATTTTGCGTCAAATGGTCTTGTACAGGGTTACTTTCGACAGGCAGCAACTCAATCATGCCCTGTTTCTTGCTTTGAAGTTCCAACCCCTGCATGTAGGCAATTCCAATTTGATTTGTAAACCGGAAAAATAGTGTTCCAATTACAGGAATAGACTCAAGCACGTATATGCACACCCCTAGCATGAGCAATTGCCCCTCTTTTTGCTTGAGATGGTAGTATTCTGCTTGGCGACGCCGAAGCCGCTGAAGTCGGTACAATCTGGATGATCTTGAGTGTATATCTGCGAGAAGGTTGTTGTAAGCGGATATAACTGGGCCTAAAATAGGCAATATTTTGATAAAAGTGGCTGTAAGCATTGCGTAAATCGAAGAGACCCACCCTGAGATGTTAAAAACTTCAGCCGTGGGAGATGGAGGAACAACCCGCTGGAGTTTCCCCGGTATAACCACTCTTTCGTTACCTGTCAGACATAAAATGTGGTCAAACAGACTGTTCATCTTTGGGGGAAGGATTGCGTCTGGGGGCAAAACGCAGTTTGTGATTGTCTGAGCCGCTTTAGATGCCTCGCTTCGTGTAGTTGTAAGGGCAAGCAAAAATCCCATCGGGCCTGCAGTGCAACACATAAGCAAAAAGTTGACTGGAAAAAGATAAAAGAAGCTGAAAAGTTCAAGGATGGTTTGTAGAAGGAGTGTGGGGAAGAAAGCTGAAATGTAAATGGGAAGAATGTTTTCCCAGTCCTCAAAAAAAATGACTATCCCTTTGAAAGGGTAATAAAGGCAATCTCCCTTTAGTAGAGAGCTATATGCCCCAAGGGCAACTCTAAAAGGCCTAAGGATTTCCATTTGTGCCCTGGTAACACAAGCATTAATCCAATCGTTGTAGAATGTGTCCATTGTTGTTATGTGATATAATTTAATTGTGAGTAGAGAGGGAAAAGTGTGAGAAAAGTGAATATGAAGGAGAAGGAAAGGGATTTTAAAGAAGACATTTTAACTGATTATTTAAATTAATTTGAATTTATTGTATTTAATTTTATTTGTATTTAATTTTATTTTATTTGGATTTAGTCTGTTTGTATTTAACTTCATTCGAATTCTGTTTAACTCTAATTTAATTTTAATTCATTTTTATTTAATTATGATTTGTTTACCATTTCTAATTTATTTATATCCTATTTCCAATCCATTTCTATTTTATTTCTATTCTATTTCTTTCTTCCATCCCTTTTATTTTTGTATATTTATTTTTTTATGTATTTATCTTGTTGACTATTCTAGCAATTTCGAAATAGAAGTCCTTGTTGCTTATATAAGAAGTATTTTTTTTGTCTTTTTTTCAGTCCTGGTAATAAATTTAATTCATGATGCTTTTTTCCAAGTAATGGTCTGCAAAATAACTTTACGCTTTTTTAGACAACCACCATAACATATATGAAATTCACATTTAACCTACTGATACTAGCTGATAGCAGCTAGATAACAAGTGAATATTTTCATTATCGCAAGAAAACTGTGTTACATATCTACCGAAGGAAAGCATAGTGCTATTTGAAAATAAAATGCATTGCAATCATCATCTACAAATTTCTACACGCATACCTCGTGATGGATACTTTTAAAACATATATTAAGTGCTAATCGCTAACAGATACTGATCACAAGCTTTAACCGAACAAGTCCATACCCATGTCCATGTCATCATCTTCCTCTTCCTCCTCTTCAGCATCCTCCTTTTCCTCATCTGCAGCATCATCACTTGATTTTCCATCAGCAGAAGCGGCTGGGGCAGCAACCGAAACTGTAGAAAGCTTCTCCTGGCCCTGAGCAATAACATCTTCCACCTTCTTGTCTTTCAAAGACTCGATAAGACTGTCAATTTTAGCCTCATCGATCTCTGCACCAGCAGCCTCGAGGACCTTGGTGACGTCATCCTTGGAAGGAGCCTCTTTTCCGGCCTTCGTCAAAAGAAGATAAGCAGCTAAATATTTCACTGAATATTTTTTTGATGTTAGTATCGGTTCTTTATATCTGCGCGCAATTTAAGTGTGTTTGATACATGATTGGCACTTCGTCCGCCTGTATTCCTATTTATAACAGTCTTGCTTCTTGCTTTCTCTCCTGACTCTCGCAAACTTCATGTTCCTCGTGATCCTTCGCTATTTAGCCCCCATTCCCATAAATGTCGTCCCCGTTTAAACATTTGTCCAACTCCTGACGATTCAAAGGCCAATAATTACCCCATTTCTGAAACCATTCAGCCTCATTTGCTTTTCAATTTCCTGTCCCCTAAATATTGTAACTTGATGTACCTAATGCCGCATAACGACCAAACCTAACAAACAAGAAAATTCAACAAACGCATCCACCAAACTCGCCCAAAAACATCGTTTCTACTTACTTGTTGCTATATTATATCTATATGTGATGCTTAAAATGTGCAAAACAGTCAAGCTTAGTTTCTTCTCCAGCTTCAACTTCAACGAAACATATTCCGTTACACTTTAAAGCGCACTTTTTTTTCATCCTGTGTATTTTTTATTTTTGTTTTTTCTCTCTCTTTCTGCCCCCTCCCTATTTTTGAACATGATCTTCCGCTTGCCGGTTTCCGCACCCTAGTCCCTTTCGAGCTTCTTTTTCCCGGTATTCTGAATTTTCATCTCTGTCATTTTTCCAATCCAGCTCGCGCTTTACTCGCTTAATAAAATTCCCACAAGGTGTGAGGTGTAGATTGCACACGAAACTTTTTCTTACAGTGAAAAATTTTAGCTTCAGCCCGCAAGTGTCCCAGACTGCCTTCTTCCAGACGCAAAACCGCGAAATCCGTACGTGAGGACACTGGAATTTGTCTACTTACCGCGTAATGCACTTTTTCAACGTAGACATAAAAAAAATCTTTAGGGTAAAAAAAAAGCTGAAGGAGAAAAAATAAAAAATTTGGATAGCATCAAATTGAACCACAAGAGACTTAACGCTTTCTGTTTTATAGTTATCGTGTTTTAAAGTTAACAACTATTGCCCATACATCACACATATAACAAAATGTCTACCGTTGAGGGTATGTATAGAGAGGATTTGGTTGAAGGTATTGTTGAGTTTTGCTTTGCTGTCTAATGAAATTGGTTATTATTGCAATTTAGATACGGTTAGGATGATAAATCAGATGTTTGTGTTCACATGCACAAGAAATGAATAGCAGTTGCAAGGGCACAAGTGCTGTGCCTCTTTGGGATGATGGATAGCATTATTTATCAACCGAATGTAGAATGAATTGGCAGGAAGAGGACAGTTATGAGATCAAGCTTCATATATATCATATATTGAACAGGGATATGGAAAGGGGTGAGACAGGCTTTGGGACAACAGAAAGGTGTGAAGAGTGTTGTTTTTCCAGGTGTGAATGCTTTGAACAAGTGTCTTTTGCCTGGAAAGCGACAAACTTGACATGCTATTGGTAGTATTTATTATGCTTAGTGTTGAGGAAACCAATCAAGATGGAATGATAAACTGAAAACATATCTTGCACATTACAGATGTGAAGAGGTTAAATTGAAATGAAATTTACAAATATTGATGTAGGAATGGCATTGGCATACTCAACAGCAAATACCCAAAGGTACAAATAATACATTGAGTGCGAATTACTAACATTTCATTCCTTTAATACAGCTCGTAAGAAGAGAAGTTTCAAGTCATTCTCATACAAAGGTGTTGAGTTGGAGAAGTTGTTGTCGATGTCCACTGAGGACTTCGCCAAGCTTTGCGGAGCCAGAATTAGAAGAAAGTTCTCCAGAGGTTTGGACTCCAAGCCTATGGGACTCATCAAGAAGATGAGAAAGGCTAAGTTGGCTGCTGCCAAGACTGGAAAGCCAGTTCTTGTCAAGACCCACTTGAGAAACATGATCATTGTTCCTGAGATGATCGGATCTCTTGTTGGAATTTACAACGGAAAGGTTTTCAACACTGTTGAGATCAAGCCAGAGATGGTTGGTCACTACCTTGGAGAGTTCTCTATAACCTACAACCCTGTCCAGCACGGTAAGGCCGCTACTGACTCTAAGTTGAGGTTGTACTAAGCAAAGAAAGGAGAACAAACTGGATATTTCACTTATATACTAATGCTCTGTGTTCATGCGTGAGTGAAGGTTGCTTTTTGTGTTCGTGACGCTGGCACTTTTTTTTATACTTTTTCTTTGTATGTACATCAAGAAAGTGCGTTTAATTATATTTACTGTGTGTAGTTTTGAGTCTGTGGCTACGTAGCTTCGCCTGGCTGTGCAGAAAGAATAGTTGAGGAAACATTAGAACTGGAAAATTGAAAAAAAAAAAATTTATGTGTGCACTAGTTACTATTTACATCCGTACCCCAGTTGTATCGTCCGCTCTGTATCGTAAGGCACCAACTGCTACCTAATATAGCTTTTTGCCCCATTTGCAAAATTACTGCCGTTATCAATGTAGAATTCCCATCCGAGCCAAATCTTCCTCCATCTCTGGACCATTGCACCCCGTAATGTTGTTCAAAGAGCTTGGAAATGAGCCCTTGAACTTCACTATACCTTTGAGCTGGCTTATTTCCCTATATAGAGCATTCCGTTGCAGAACAAGGCCATTTAAAACCTCCGGGCTGTTCACATTCGCCGCCGTCACGTGTTTGTTGTATTGGTAGTACTCGGGACTCTGAATACTGGCTGTGTCCAAAGCTCTCCTCTCCTTATTAATCTCGTACCACTTGGATGTTATTTCTCTTATTCTCCTGTACTTAAGATCCTCGCAGTTCTTGATGAACTGTTGATGTATCTGCACTCTGTAAGATTTTGTCTGGTTATCGAGACACTTTAGGCGGTCTTTTTGAAGCTCTATGGATTTTTCTATTTGACCTTTGAAATTCTCGTCAATCAACTTCATGAAGTACAAAAAATCGGGGTGCCGATTCCACTCGCACAGTTTGAGCTCAAACTCTAGTTTCTTCAATTGTGTTTCGTACAGCTTGTCCTTCAACTTCGCAAACTCGATCTCGATATTTTTTAATTCATTCATTGCTGCTATTCGATCTTTTTCCTGGTTCTCCATTTCCATTTCTTTCTTCTTCTCTTCATCCATATGCATCATCTCACCTTCCACTTCTGGCTCTGCCTCATCTTCATCTGCGTCTTCCATCTCCTCATCTGAATCTTCTTCTATTTCATGTGACTCTTTGCTTTTTCCTTCTTTCTTTGCCTCAGTGCTGTTTTCCTGTTTTTCTTCCCTCTTCCCGTCATCATTTATAGGCTCTTTAGGCTTTTCCTGTTCTTCGTTCTCTCCTCCTCTCGATAATTCTTCTAAATTACTCTCCTTATTGTCCATATCATCCAATTTTTCGGTCTCCACATCTGAAGACGGTATTATATTATCATATCCATTCTGCTTATTCATTTGCTCTATTTTGTCTGTACTGAGTCCATCACTTTTATTAGTGCCCATTTTTTTTGCTTGTCTGTGCACTTTGCTGCAACTTTGTAGACATCACCCATGTATAATTGCAAAAAGTGTATGCTATCAGTTCAACCAGGATATTTTTCTCCTGACTTTATCGATAATAGAAGTGCGAGATTTTTTTTTTGTTGTTGTTGTTTCTGCTATCTCGGGCTTGTCTCCATTGTTCATCAATTACCCAAACTTTTATACTTTACGGTGCACGGATGTTATAATGATTATGGCTGTGTAAGCTTAATGTTCAGCCACGATGGTGCAAGAAGCCGTTTACAGTCACATTTAGTCCTTTGAAGTGTCTGGGGCCGAATTTTGAATTTCTAAAGTTTTAAATTGTACAATTTGATGTGCAAAGATGCACTATGCTCGGTTGAGCCACATTATTTGGTTGAAGTACATTTCTCTGTTGGAGTAATTGGTGGGTGGATAAGCAAAATAGAAAGCATAGGAAGAATAGGAAGAATAGGGAGAATAGGAAGAATAGGAAGAATAGGAAGAATAGGAAGAATAGGGAGAATAGGAAGAATAGGAAGAATAGGAAGAATAGGAAGAATAGGAAGAATAGGAAGAATAGGAAGAATAAAAAGAATAGGAAGAATAAAAAGAATAGGAAGAATAGAATAAATAAAGAAGAGGGAAAATGTACTCTGAATAGATGAAAACAAGGATCTTGAATATTTGCATTGCACGCATTGCATGTTTATACTAAAAATATGGAGAGCAGCTATGCACCACAGAGACATTTCGGCAATCGACAATCTGGAAAGTGTCCGAGAATATTTGAGGAGTATGTAGTAATTTATTTTATCTAGTATGAAATATTTCTGATTTTCTCCAGCCTGCACATTCTCCTGCCGGGATTTTTTTGGATGCCGATTTGTGCTGGTTTGTGCGTCTGCATGTGGCCGGCAGGGTCCAGTTCGAGGCTTGGCCGTGTTAAAGTTAGTGTTACCAGATTTATATAGTATTTCGATGTCTATTGTAGTATGTAAAGAGTATGTATAATGATATACAAAAGGGAATATCTTCACTTTATATAGATGTGGTTCTCGTATTAATCAGATGATATAACAATATCATCTTTCCTTACTTGAACTCTATTGTTGGAGAGCTTCATTGTTTTGACCGTTCTTTTTTTTTAAGCTTTTTTTTTTATTCTTTGACTTTTTCATATCCGGGGTCCTCACACAATTTTTTTCGCGATCTCTTCAAAGCAGATGCGTAAATGGGCAAGCTTCCCCAGTATCTATCACTCAATCCTAGCAGTAAACGTCTTGAAAAACTCCCCCCGGGCGTTTTTGAGTGCCGCATTTCGCCAAGTTTCACTCGAACAACATCGTATAGATCAGATCTGACCACCCTGGAATTCAAGTGTGGGGCCATCGTCAAATTGTCATAGTTGCAATTTCCTCTCCCACTCTGGCATGGCCGTTTGGAGCCAACTTAATCCTAGCAAGCCTCATGTTGCCTACTGCGTGCTCTCAGTTTTTGCGGCATTCTACTCAGTGTGCTCGTCCATAGTTAAGGAGAACCTCTACTTGGGCGAGGCGGTGCTGGCCGCCGTTTATGGTCTTATAATGGGTCCGCACTGCTTGAAGTGGTTCGACCCGCTTTCCTGGCTGAACAACAACAAAATTCTCACTTTGGAGATCAGCCGGATCCTCCTCTGCCTCGATATCTTCACGGTCGGGGTCGAGCTCCCGCAAAAATACATGTATCACCACTTCTGGTCGGTGATCTCGCTCATGGTGCCAATCATGATCATGGGGTGGTTGGTGATCGGACTTTTCATCTGGGCCATCTTCCCACACATGAAATTCACCTACGGGTTGCTCATCAGCGCCACCATCACAGCCACAGACCCCGTGTTGGCCCAGGCGGTCGTCGGCCAGGGAAAATTTGGCAGAAAGATCCCGGCCCACCTCCGTAATCTTCTCTGTGCAGAATCCGCCTGCAACGACGGCATGGCAGTCCCCTTCGTCTACCTCGCACTCAACCTCGTTCTCCATGCCGGAAACAGTGCCGAGATCGCCAAGGACTTCATCTGCAAGGCCGTGCTGTACGAATGTGTCTTTGGAGTGATTGTCGGCACGGCGATCGGCTACTTGGGCCGCAAAGCAGCCCAATTCTCGCACAAGCACGGCTTTATCGACCGCGAGTGCTTGTTGGTCTTCTACTTCATCCTCGCAGTCATGTGTGCGGGCTTCTGCTCAACTCTAGGGGCCGACGACTTGCTCGCGTCATTCGCCGCAGGATGTGCATTCGCCTGGGATGGATGGGTCGCCGTGAACACGGCCGACTCCGACGCGTCGACCGTCCTCGACCTGATCCTCAACATCTCCTACTTTGTGTACTTGGGCGCCATCATCCCCTGGCAGCAGTTCAACGACCGTGCCTTGGGGCTCGACATCTGGCGGCTGATCCTATTGGCCATCGCCGTGATCTTTCTCCGCCGAATCCCCGAGGCACTTGTCATTCTTCCCTTCTGCCCGGACATCAAAAGCTGGCAGGAGGCCGTTTTCGTCGGCCATTTCGGGCCGATCGGCGTCGGTGCCGTCTTTGCCTCCATTTTGGCCATCTCCGAGCTCCAGGCAAGCTCCATGAACATTCCCTCGGGCCACGGACCCGTCTCCGGCTGGCCCGATGAGAACACTGCCCTGGGTTCTGAGCTCTACTACATAATCCGTGTCATATGGCCAATCGTCTGCTTCCTCATCGTCACAAGCATCATTGTCCACGGTTCGAGCCCCGCAGTCATGGCTTTTGCGAAACACGTCCGTGCCGTCTCCTTCACAAAGCTCGATCACGCCCACGAGCAGTCCCGCCAGAGCCAGCTCGCCGCCTCCTTCAACGGCGACGCGTCGATCGACCGCACCCGCCAGCTCCTTGCCCGCTACTGCATCTCCGACGAGGACCTGCATCCTGTCCTGGACTCCGACGGAACGCTCAGAACCCCATACAGGGGCTATGAGGACGGCAAAAATTTCATCATCGAGGACCAATTTGGCGAAATTATGTCCACTTTGCCCGCCAGGCACCCCGCCCCACCTAATTCCGACCTTGCCGCAATCAGCCTGAACTCTCTCGATGCTGTTTCCAGCATCCACCGCGTGAAAACTTGGACCTCCAGTATTTTCGAAATGGTTGCATCCAAGGTCACCCGCCGTCACCCGCCGGACTCCGGGCTCCAATTGCATCCCTATTATGCTTCTGCCGTCCCCAATACGACCGACACGATTCTTGATTCGTCGCACTTGAAAAATTCTCCGGCCACCGTCTCCTCGAGAGTCCGACGCGACGACTCCTCGGACGATGACGACGCGACAATCGACTCGTCTGCCTGCTCGCAGTCCCATACCGACGCGTCGGGCCTCCAGGTGCACCCGCTCGTTTCGCAGTCTGTTTCTGTGCCTTCCGTTAGAATTTCCTCTTTAGGCAACTCCCTAGAGCTCTCGAAACTCTCAGATGGCTCTTTTTCCGTTATCGGGTCCAACGGCGTTTACTTGGGCACTATCAAGCCCAATCATAACGCAGGATCCGTCTATGCACAGGCTGTCGAACTTTCCAGAATCCAGGACCAGGTCGATGCTCTCAAAGGGCAACTCAGTGATCTTTCCAGCAATGTGCTGTCGGCATTTTCCAGAAAGGACAAGACCAACTGAGTGTGCTTCAAGTGTTTATTTTGTATTTGTTTTTTGTTTCCAAGTGTTGATGTAATATCAAATGTATTGAATACACACTTTATGCTACCTGCTAAACCACGCTAAGTCTGTATTTTCACCTCTTTTCACTACTTATTTTCCATTTTCTGGCCCTTACCACCTATTTTCTATTTCCTGCCTCCTAGTACCTATTTTCTATTCCCTAACTCCTACTACCTTCTTCTTTCTTAGTACCTACTAACTCCTATCGCTGGAATGCATCTATTAACTCTACTCATTGCATACTATCTACTCAAATATGCCCACAATCCCTCATTTATGCTCTCTTCCGTCTTTTCGACCACCTCAACTTCTTCCCATCCTTACCCCTCTTTTTCCCTCCCCTCCCTTTAGTCAATCCTCTAATTGGTACACCCTCCTGAGCACGCTCACCTTCAACAACCGGCATTCCAACCTCGCTTCTGTCTCTTTTTCCTAACACATTGTGTGCCCTGCCTATCACGCTTCTCTGTTTTTGTGTAAGATTACTGTCAAAGTGGTCACGTGCTCTCTTCTTGCGCTTTTCTCCCTGCTTCATGGTCTTTTTGATCGATTTGCAGCGTGCAATTCTCAATTTCCGTGGCTTTTCACCGCCCGTCAGCTTTTGGCCATTTAGCAAAAGAGCCTTTTCAACATAATTCACATCCTTAAACTGAACGATTGCAAAGCCCTTTCCAAAGTTTGTTTTCGTGTCTCTCACAATTCTAACATTGGTCACAACACTATCTGAGACTGAGTCTTCCTCCTTGTCCTCTGACTCCTCCAGTTTCTCGCTGAAAAACTTCCATAGCGATTCCTCATTTTCCTCAAAGCCAAGATTTCCAACAAACACACAGAGCTTGTTCTCCTGCTTGCGGGGATGTGTAAGATGATCAATTCTAAGATGGTGATCCATGAAAATGACGCCGTTCAACTCGATGGCCTTCAAAGAGTCCTCCTCGTTTTTGAACACAATGTAACTGTTCACAACTGCATTCTCGTCCACTTTTTTCGTAATGTATGCTGCTTTTCTAGAAGCTCCTGTCTCCGTGTGCAAAGATCTGAATCTGAGCGATTGGATTGGCTGTCTCTCTATGTTTGGGTCCCCCTTCACATAGTCTGTAAACACCCGCTTGAATTTCTTGATGCTTTGTTTGTTCTTCATTGCAGCACTTGGAACATTACCAACAAATATTGTTCTTTCTGCCTTTTTCATCTCCTCCGTTTTCATAATGATGTTTTTCGCCTCTGGAGCTGGTTTTGTCTCTTGTCCATTTTCCTTTTCCTGTTCCGTCCTTGATGCTTCATCTTTTGCTCCTTTAACTTCTTCTTTGTCTTTCACCTCTTCCTTGTCTTCCTCCTCTTCCTCTTCTTTCTCCTCTTCTTCCTCATCTTCTTCCTTACTCTCGTTCTTCTCTAACTTTGCAAAATACCTCGCTTCCAAATCAGGATCCTCCTCATCTTCCTTTTTCTCCTCATTCTCCTGCTTCATCTTTGCTTTCTCTTTACGACTCTTCTTCCTCTCCCTCTTTTCTGCCTCTTGTAGCTCTCTCAACTTTTGTTCCTCCAGATGCTCCTTCTCCTCTTCTTTCTGCTCCTCCAGCTTTCTATCAACGTGTATCACATGCCTTTTATTCTCTTTCTTCTGAATATCCTGCTTATTGAGCTTGGAAGACTTTCCAAACAATCCTCCCAGTGACTTTCCATTCTCTGCTTTCTTTCCCTTGCTTCCTCCCCAAAACAAACTCGAGATTATTCCTGACATCACTGTTGTATTCAAATATACGTGCTTCTTATTTATCTCAATACTTATGTTATATATACAGGTTATAGTCCTATGCCGGAGCTGAAAGCTAGGATAGAAAAAACAATTTCTGAAAAAAGAAATACCTGAAAAAATTTTCCCCGTCTTTTTTCCCTCGAGTATCTCTATCTATCTATCTCTCCATACCAACAAAAAAAAAAGAATATAGATCACGCCCTAAACATTTAAATATCTAATCTTCATAAATCCCAGTAATAGATGAAAAGAAAAGCGGAGCGTTCATACATGGTTAGGCAATGGAATTTTTCTTTAGTTCTTCTTAAGCATCCTTCACTTCTTCTTTAGTATCATCCTTCACTTCTTCTTTAGTATCATTCTTCACTTCTTCTTTAGTATCATCCTTCACTTCTTCTTTAGTACCATCCTTAGCATCTATTTCTTCTCCTTTAGTGTCATCCTTAGCATCTGTTTCTTCTCCTTTAGTGTCATCCTTAGCATCTATTTCTTCTCCTTTGGATTCCTCCCCACTATTGCTTGCCTTGGCCAATTCAGGATAAATAAAAGTCCTGACCAACTTCTGAAAAGGTTCTTTGTTGTTCTCTAATCTAAACGAAATGCCGTCCTCTGTCCATTTTAACGTATAATTGATCTCCCTTGCAAATGTCTTGTCAATCTCCATCTGATTATCGTTGTTGGCAGCATATCTTGAAACTGCATACCAAAATTTAGGACTGGTGTACTCGTTGATGATCGCACGAACAGAGTTGTTCTTGTGAGATCTTTGCAATAAATACCTGAAAAATAGCACTAGGAACTCCTTCTCACTCTTGGTTCGAGAATCGTAGTTGCAGTTTTTCACATAGCTCAATAGCATCTTCTTGTAAAGCTCCTTTCTAATTCCCTGGCTCAAATCAAGGTTCAACCAACTGGAAAGCTGGATGATGGCTATCGCATTGTGAATCTCGTTTTCGTAGCAAAACCTGTTGACGAGAGTCTTGAGCTGTGATATGTCAAACGATCTGTCCCTGACACATTCCTTGAATAGCCTTTCTGCCTGGTCCATCTCACCATAAAATGTGTAGGTCTGCATGTATTGATCATGGTTAAGTTCCCCAAACACATCTTTGTTCTCATCGATGAAGTCCAAAAAGTCGTCACATGTCTCGTATAGGTACTTGTTGTTGCCCATAATCTTGTAGAACATCTTTTGCAGTGGGAACTTGTTCTCCAACATCACATCCAACAACTTGCGGCCTGGTGCATAGCCAACAAGTTGATAAATGCACTGCCAGGTGGAAAATTTCACCGGAATATGCTTCGAGATAAACGACAAAGTCGCATCAAGCGTCATCTCCACAGTTGAGAGCCTCTTGACGCGGCGGTTCGTGCTCAACGTGAAGAAAAAGTAGTTGTAGGGCAAGATGTCTTTTGCCAAAACCGTGTTTTTCCCAACTGTGTTGATGAAATGCCTGATACTGACAAAGTCTCCCTCACGGCGCAAGTGCAAAAGGTAAGTATTCAATGTCTCCCTCGATATTTGCTTTGCTATGTCATCTCTGGCCAAATACGACTCGACCCTCTTCACAATTTCATGACTTGCGTTTCCATGTGCAGTACCGCGGCAAATCATGTTAATGTATGCCTCTATCCTCGAGATGGCCTCCTCATTAACATCTCCAACTTCCGGAGAAATTGGAATTTCAAACATCTCCCTTCCAAGTGTCGATGGTGGAGCTCTTGACTTGAAAAAAAAGTCATCCACAAAGTCTGGTTGGTTTGAAAAATCGTTCTCTGGGCTGTTCGCATAATCAATAAACGTGTTCACGATCTTCTCCATAATACGCATCGTTTCAGCATTCTCCATCTCTGGACTCTGTATATCAGTTCCCTGATATCTACCGAATGATTCTCTGACCTTTGTTTTCCTGCTCTTTGGAATAAACGGCATGTCCAAATCCGAGTTTTTGTTTATCTCCTTGAGCTTGTGAAGCACAGTGCTCATCTTTTCAACTGTGTCACTCTCATCTGCAACCTGAAGTGTGCCTTTGAATGGACCCTGGACATATCCAACTTGGGAAATGTGCCGTCTTCCCATTCCAGGTTTGGCAAGTCTCTTCGCATAGATGCTGGTTATACGTCCGCATCTGGACAGCTTTGTGAGTGCGTTAAACATTTTCTCCTACTCTAATTTTGATAGTTCAATGCAGACAAATGGTTATTTGCTCGGAAAATAATGAAATAGTGAAAAGCATACTTTATCTACGTGGGTGGGTTGGAAGATCTTTTTTCTTTCAGTTTTATTCTCGTTTTTCCCTCCGCAATTCTTCTCCCGCTTTTTCACTTTCCAGAAATAATTCTGGCCTGTTATGTATTCTCGTCGATCGACCCTGTGAGTCGCGAGGCGTGGATGTCAGGCTGTGGCTTAAGCTGTTGACGTTACTTCCAAATGCATGGTTTCAGACATCTATTTCAAAATGTTACAAGCACAAAAAGCATGTTAAAAGAAAATACAAGGTTAAAAGAGATGTCTTGTTAAAAGAAATGTCATATTAAAAGTAATGCCATGTTATAAGTAATGCCATGTTAAAAGAAAACACCACATTAAAAGAAAGTTGCCATATTCAAAATTATCATTGGTTAAAATATCGTCATCATAGCCTTACCTAAACGAACTCCATCTGCACCCACGATATTCATATAACGAATGTTACTGGTAAAGTAGTACAAGCTTTAATTAAATTTATGCCGTCTAATAATAATTTTTATTCCTTCCCTACCAGCTCTACTCCACTTGCTACCGCGGCAGCTTTTTTCCTCCACCCCGCCTTATCGGACCCAGCCGCCTTCCTAATCGGTACATGCCTAGGGCCGGCAACCCGTCCACTTTCCGCCAATGCGTTTCTTCCCCACTAACACGATAGTAAAAAAAAATACTTCCGATCTTTTTCCCTCATAATCCAGCATGGTGGTGGTGGCTTTATTTTTTTCCGTCATTTTCCCCCTTTTTTCTTATCGGTTATAAATCTAATTATCGTCTTTTCTGTATTTATCTGCACCCGCTTTTCCTAATCTCCATACACTTCCTTTCTCCTCCACACTTACCTTATCTTTTGAATAAATTTGCTTTCTTTACATCACACAAATACATTAACTCTATTCATTATTTACCTTATCGCACATCAATTATGGGCAATAACACCTCGAAACCTGCAGACCCTTCCTATACTTACTGCTCTAGGGCAACTGCATCCAACGGAAAAGAAGATGATGAACTCGTCCTCAAATTGCAGAACATGCTCTTGAATGAAAATCCTGTTGATGCTTCGGATGAAGAGGGGTTTTCGGGCAGTGCTGGCTCTGAATCATCCAGCGATCCAATCTCAGTTGATACATTGAATGAGTGGAATGAGGAATTGTTGTCAGACCCAAAGAACAAGCTTGCCCTCAACTGCTTCACGGGAAACGACATCAGAAAGATCATCTCGAAAACTGCCAAGATGAACAAAAGCAACCAGGACTTGTTTAATGTGACTGTTAAGTACGAAGGAAAGCCAATCACGAACCAGAAGTCTTCGGGAAGATGTTGGTTGTTTGCCTCAACAAATGTGTTCAAGGAGTTTATCAAGGCCAAGTTCAACCTGGAGGAGTTCGAATTCTCACAGAACTACCTCTTCTTTTATGACAAGTTGGAAAAGTGCAACTGGTTCTTGAACAGGATCCTTGAGTCGTCCGATGAGGATATTGACTCTCGTTTGGTCCAGTTTCTTCTCCAGATGCCAGAGAACGATGGCGGTCAATGGGACATGGTCGTGAACCTTGTCTCCAGGTACGGACTTGTGCCTAAGACGGCATACAACGACTCTGCATCGTCATTGAATTCCAGCCCTCTAAATTACTTGGTGAGTGAGAAATTGCGCGAGTATGCACTAATCTTGAGAAAGCTGAAGCGCGATGAGAGCGAGAAGTTCGAGGATGGAGAGGAGGGACTAGCTGCGTCGATCGCCGCCGCCAAGAAGTCGATGTTGCAGCAGATATACAACATTCTTGCACTCACGCTTGGTGTTCCTCCTAAGCCAGACGAGAAGTTTGTCTGGGAGTACAAGGATAAGGACGGGAATTACGGCCGCATCAACACCACTCCGGTGGGATTCTACACGGATGTTTTGGGCTTTAAAGCCGACGAGTACTTCTCGTTGATCAACGACCCAAGAAATGTCGAGGGTTTGTACACTGTGGACAAGTTGGGCAATATCGAGGGTGGAAAACCCATCGAGTACGTCAACACGTCCATTTCGAACTTGAAGCAGGCAGCAATCGCCATGTTGCAGGACAATCATCCTGTCTTCTTCGGTTCAGACGTTGGAAAATTTGAAGATACATCGATCGGTCTTTTGGACACCAAGTCTTGGGACTACAAGCTTGGTTTTGGAACAGACATGAACTTGTCCAAGAAGCAGAGGTTGCTCACCGGCTCCTCCCAGATGACCCATGCCATGGTCTTGACAGGTGTCCATCTTGTTGATGGAAAGCCAATCCGGTGGAGAGTTGAGAATTCCTGGGGTGAATACGGCCCACATAAGGGCTATTTTGTGATGAGTGACCGCTGGTTCAACGAGTACGTTTTCCAGATTGTCACAAGTGCCAAATACGCCGACAAGAAACTCGTCGATTTCTGGAAGAGCAAGGACTACAAAGTTCTTCCATACTACGACCCAATGGGTGCACTCGCTTGATGTGCTTGCACTGCCTGCCGTTGGTTCTTCTCGTATCATTTCCCCCCCCCCCCCCATGTGGTCTCTTTTTTTTCTTCTTTTTCCTGTTACTGCTTCCATTCATCTCTATTAAATAAAATACTACCTTACTATATCTTCCCCACCACTTTGCTCAGCATCTTCTTCCTCATGTGGTGCTTCAACCGCCTGGCATCAAACGCCCCTGTAGACTCCACGCTGTCCCAAACGCTCAGCTCGATCTCCTTTGGAAGCTTCCTGCCATAAAGACACTGATCCACCATCCACATTCCTACGAGAAACTCAGTCTCGGTGAGCGTCCCGTCGTCGAATGTCGACGCGTCGCTTGTATCGCTCTCCGTTATTCCGGGTTCGAACCTTGCTGTGAGCACTTTACTCCGGTGAGCCATAATCATGTTCCAAATCTGCGCCAACATCTCGTCACTGAGCCTTGATCTCCGCCAAATCTCGCGGACCACAATACCTACAATGCGGTCTTTCGGGAGGTACTTCGAGAAATCCGGAATACACCGATCCTCTCCTGTCTGCCTCGTTTCTCTTAGCTTTTCGTATTCTTTTAAATATGCGTTCTTATTTGCTTTCCATACCATGTCATACGACTCCTTCTCCTCCTCAGTCACGTAGCTCGATGCCTTGTGATGCTTCCAGGGCTTACGCTCATCAAATTCCTTTAGATGGCTTTTTCTGTGCCTCTTGCTTTGTTTTTTGCTGTCTCGTAATGTTGTACGGAATACAAGTGGACTCTCTTTACTGCCGTCAGACGGTTGTTGGCCGCTATCAATGGAAATCACACTCGACTCTCTTCTTTCCGGTGAACTTCTTCCGCTGTCATAACTTAAATTTTCTTGCGAGTCGCCTTTCTGGAAACCAAGCATCCTGGAAAGCCCCTGTGTGTGGTAATAATGATGGTGGTGATGGTGTCGCTTGTAGACCGGATCCTCTAGGATCATGCCGGAGACTATAGTATAGTTGGGGACATCCATCTTCGAACCCACGTCCGATTCCTCGTCGCTGTCCTCATCCGAGCCAGTCAAAAGTTGCTGCGATGAAATGTTGTGCTTGCCATACTCGTAAGGAGACGGTGATAGCAGCTTCTCCGTTCCCCTTAGTGTCAGTAACGGTTTTCTCTGGGCCTCGATCAAGTTGTCGGCCCTCCCTATATCGTTAATCGTCTCTGTAGAGTCAACTGGAGGTGGCTTTCTTCTGGATCTCAAATTTGTACTTGAACCCCTCCGGCCACTTTCCGGCTCTATTATGCTTGACCCGGACCTACTTTGACTATCGTGCGCCAATTCATCCGATGATATAGCAAGCATCTCCATCTGGCTGCCCAATTCTTCGTCATCAACAGGGATTTCATCATTAAAATCAGAACTGTCTGTTGAGTCTGCTTCCACGGCACTTTCGCACTTTATTGTAGGTCTGCAAAGGTTTTCCTTATCCGGCGGAAGATCCCAAAGGGTCTGTAGCATTTCTGACGAACCCACAGACTCATTCTGATACTCATGTTGCTTGCTTGCAGTAATATAGGCTCTTCGGACAGTCTGCCCGTATCTATACGAGCTGTTTTCTCCTCTACGATCATGTTGAACACTTTGCCGAGTCTCCTCAGATTTTGCAGCGCATACTCTTGCCGCCAATGATGCCGCGGTCAATGCATCAGATGAACTTGTCTTGTTTAGCTCATTCCAAGTCTGTCTCTTGCCAGATCGAAATCCACTGAAATGTAAGTTTGGCGTCGAGATGTTTCTAGAATGACCCATTCTTGGCCTCGTCAATCCCGAATACGGCACTCCATTGTCAAAAGATCTATCGGCTGAGGTCCCCATATGTTTTTTGGAACGGTTTCTATGTTTTGGTCAGTGTTCTTTTGCTTGGCACATTCAGATAACCCTGGGATGAGAAATAATGTCTTGTGTAGACTTGCCAAGCACTACTGAACCGGTTAAGACTGAAACAAATACACCTGCTTATGCAATTCAAGATTTATAATGTATTATGGTGGCACAAAAGTACGAGCTTGCATCAAGGTATGGGCATGTGTGAAAGGACGTGCCCGCATCAGGTTTGTTACTGATCTGTAATATTATGGAATGAGGAGAAAGGAGAAGAAATCTGTAAGGTTCCCAGCATTCCGCGTCTATCGACCCGGTCTCTCAAGGAGAAAGAAAAAATATAATAAAAAGCCAGGCGCTCAATAAAAATAAAAAATAAAAAAAGTGAGAAATCAAAACGGTGAAAATTCTTCAGCCAACATCTTGATGCGGTACATAACTACACACATTCTTACAAAATTTACTCGGCCTTCTTCTTTTCCCCAGTGATTTTCTGTGTCGCAGTCGATATAGAATTCACCAACAATAGTTTTCTAACAGAAACCGTGTTCGCAGCAGTCATGCCCGCCGAGACTTTGGAAAGTGTTACAGACCCAAGCAAGCTGCCCTACTGGGAGCAGCATTATTTTGGATCATATGATCACTTCAGTATTCACGAAGAGATGCTCAAGGACAGAGTCAGAACTCTGTCGTACAAAAATGCGATTATGCGCAATAGACATCTTTTCAAGGGCAAGACTGTCTTGGATGTGGGATGTGGAACAGGTATTCTTTCCATGTTTGCTGCACAGGCTGGTGCTAAGCACGTTTATGCTGTTGATATGTCCAGTATTATCGAGATGGCCAAGAAAATTGTTGACTTGAATGGGTTTTCTGGCAAGATCACTCTCTTGAGAGGAAAATTAGAGGACATGGAGCTCCCTTGTGGAAAAGTTGACATTATCATCAGTGAGTGGATGGGTTACTTCCTACTTTACGAATCCATGCTGGACACCGTTTTATACGCCAGAGACCACTTTCTCAAGGAAGGAGGCTTGATCTTCCCTGATAAGGCCTCTATTCACGTTGCTTTGGTTGAGGATGGTGAGTACAAGGATGATAAAATACATTTCTGGGAGTGCAAGGATCGTCTTTATGGCTTTGACTACTCGCCCTTCGTTGAAATTGCAATGGAAGATCCCCTGGTGGACACAGTCAACAATAGATCGGTTGTCTCGACACACCACAAGCTTATAGAGTTTGACTTGAACCATGTCAAGAAGTCGCAACTTTCTTTCAAGCGGAACTTCCAGGTTAGAGCAAATAGAAGAGATATGGCTCACGGATTATTAGCATGGTTTGACATTGTCTTTCCTTCTGACTCCCCAAAGAACGTTGTTAGATTTTCCACGGGTCCGCATGCCTCCTACACGCATTGGAAGCAGACTTTGTTCTACTTCGATGATGTTCTGGAGCTTGACAAGGGTGATATTATCAGTGGCTCTCTTTCGTGCAAACCAAATAAGCATAACAATAGGGATCTTGACATTGAAATCAACTATGATTTCAAGGCAAATGGAGACCAGAAAAGGTCTGCCAAAAATGGTCGTATATACCGTCTTCGTTAAATCTTTCCAGTTACTTTCTCTTTCTTATAAATTCCGTGTTATTATTAAATTCTGTTAGAATTCACCTTCTTTACTACTATACCATTGAATTTGTTTTTTAGGTTTTCTTATAGATTCTACAAATAGAGCGCTTTGCTTTTAGGGAGTTACTTTTTAATTTGTTGTATTACGACGCTTTGTTTTGTCGTACTCCCCAAATTTCGTTTTATTGGGGCTTTCTTGTTTTACTCAACTGTTTTTGAAATTTCCGTTTTAAAAATGGTATGCATATGTACTTGGACTATTGTTATTTAGTATTAATCCTGTTAAAGTTAGTGTTGCCAGATTTATATAGTATTTCGATTTTTATTGTAGTATGGAATAAAGAGTATGTGTAATGATATACAAAAGGGAATATCTTCACTTTATATAGATGTAGTTCTCCTATTAATCAGGTGGTATAACAATACCATCTTTCTTTACTTGAACTCCATTATTGGAGAGCTTCATTGTTTTGACAAATTCTTATAGCCAAGTATGTTTGTTCGGTTATTTTGGTCTATCTGGTTTTTAATGGTCAAACCATTAATGGTGCAGTTTCCGTTCCCGCATGATTCTTTGATAATTCTTAATGTTTCACACAACTCATCACATTTTTATTCATTTAAACAGGTGCAAATTAGGTGTTAGTACTTTAATAAAAGCATAGTTTGCTCATTCAAAGTTTGAAGATTTGGCTGTAGTGCGGATAAATCTCGAAATACTCAGAAACTTGTTTAACAATATACAATAATTTATATTTAAATGAATACCGAATAGCACACCATAGGATAATATAAGCTAATTAATAAAAAATTACTAAAATAATCGGAGATACACAAGCCAATTAATGTGATAACTACTACTTTCTCTGGCGATGCCAAATTATAACATTAAAAGAATAATTGTCTGAATTTCATATATTTTGATATGATTTTTTGCAATAACTGACACTTAAATGCAAACTATGTAATTTTCTTACTTTAATTTGAACACAACAAGTAAATATTTAGGAATATCTAGGTATTACTTTGAGTAACATCGGCTTGAAAAAAGTTACCACAGTCCTTAAAATATTTTGTCTATTTGTTCACCAAAAGTTTCCCAATTCAGTGTCTAAGTCAGTAAAAAACATTTTCTATGATGAAAAATTTCGGCTCAATAAATCAAATCTTCTAAACCTGGATTACTAAAGGAACTTCATAGCTAACTTCAACAAACAAAAGAACCGGAACTATGGAGGGGAATGTTGGAAGCGAAGAGAAAGAACAAGATTGCTCTGTGTGCCATGTAAATAAATCAAAATACATGTGTCCTAGTTGTGGAACTAGAACGTGCTCATTGAACTGCTTTAAGAGGCACAAGTTACAGATGAACTGTACAGGGAAAAGCGATGTCACATTAAATAAAACAAGGTACGCTCCGAAGGGACAGATCACGAACCTCTCTGTTCAAAGGGATTACAATTTTTTGATGAAAATGGATAGAAACTTAAAAGTCAGTGAAGAAGACCTTGCAGACAACATTATCGTAAAAACACATAAAAGAAACAACAGAAGGCAATTCGACTGGAGGAGAAACAAGAGAAGAGTCACGGAGCGCTATGATTTTACAGATGATAGGAATAGGACTGTTAGGAACGGAATCGTAATTAAAAGACAGCCGATTGGAATGTCCAGGCAGAGGCTTAATCGATCATACTTTGATCAGCAGATGAATAAGTTCTTTTGGACAATCGAGTGGATTTTGATTGATAATACAATGAAACAGCTGGATAGAATCGTCACATTTAAGAATAATGACTCTGCTAATTTGGGCGAAATACTTCCCTATAAGTGGCTTGAAAAGAAAATATTACATAATGATGTCAGCACGCAGGAAGATAAACATAATGATAGCAATGACAATGAAGAAGATAGCAAGAAAACTCAGCCAAAGTGTTTGAATGGTGATATTCACTGCTTTGTCAACCCTTTTGATCGGAGGGGAACTCTAATAGAAATCAGTACTGATAAATCAATAGGAGAAAGCTTAGCTGGGATGCAATTTATAGAATTTCCGACTGTGTACATATGTGAGTCAGATGATATCAAAAAAGATGGACTGGAATTAAAGACACTAAATCAAGTGGAGGTGAATGCTGCACCAGAGCAAGCTCTAGAACAACATTCGAATTTGAATAATGGATTTAGTTCAGATCTTTTGGGGAATTATACATCTGGAAGCGACTCATCAGACAATGAGCCTCCAGAAGAATCAAGTACAAGAACAAATACTGGGGTCAGTATTGGTGCCGCGCCTTCTGCACAAAAGCCCGGCATAGAGGTGGCTAATTTAGGTAGCGGTGATGTGGATGAAAAACCAGATGATAAGCATAACAATCAGACAAGCACAAAAGATCAATTTAGTGATTCGGCAGATGGAAAAGCAAAAAATAAAGATGATGCTGATCCAGAAGAGTCTTCTTCTCATAAGATCAGTAATAAGGAGAGGGAAGAAGAAAAAGAAGAAGAAGAAGATACAAACTACTGTCCACCAGAGACGATATAAACGAGTTGCAGAGGTAGTCTGCCTATATAGATATATTATTTTTGATGTCTAATGTACACAGAAGTCGGAACCCGGCTGCTAATCGCTTTCGGCAAGAAGATACTCCTTTTTTATAGACTGGTAATCACCTAACAAAGCTTTTGACTTACCTGCTAGCACCCTGTTGTCTTCTTTAGATAACTCTTTGAGTCCCTCTTCTAAACCGTCTCCAAACACTTCACATAGCATCTTAATTCTATTTTCACGGTCTTCTGTGGAGAGCTCTTCGTAATCAATACCGCCAGATTTATTGGCAGATGTCCCACTGAAGGCTGAAAGATTACTGCTGAAGTGTATTTCTGTGAAAAGCTTCAAGGCAGAGTATGGATTCGGTTCTTCGGGAAGCATATACAAAGATGTAAACGGATGTATTTGAAGCGATGATTCCTCCTTTGGTTTTCCGTCTTTGCCAACAGGATTTAGGCATCCGAGCCTGATCATTCGAGCAAGAACTGTGATTTCTTCAACTCGACTCTTGGAAAGATTCTTTGACATCAATTCGGAAGAACTTTCTCGAACGACAATAGTCTTGCCTTTTCCAGAGTCGTCTGCTCTGCTGGTCCAGTTCATGAGGATCATAAAGTTTCGAAGCAACTTAAACCAGCTGGATTTAACGACGAATGGTGAGATACGCTCGTCTGATAAAAGGCAGTTAAGATATTTTATGCTATCCTTACGTATGGCCGGCACCAAATGCGTCATTGCTGAATTAACAAAAAGAAGAAATGTATTGAGATGAAGAACGAAGCCATCTGTTTCACCCAGTTCTATAAGCTTACTCCAAAGATCAAGATTCATCTCTCTCATAGTACGTGATCTATCAATTATTAAAAGAGCTGAAACCTTGAGAATTTCATCCATGTGACCAGACAGGCCATCACGCTGAGTAGACATATCATGCAAAATTTCAGACATAATGGCCTTTCGTGAGTTCAAATTGGTCGTAGGTTTCTTTAGAATCGACAGTTTCTTCTTAAATGCCTCATCATCGGTTTCATTTGATGATAAGGTCTTTCGTTGGTTAAGACTAATGCTCCGAACTTTAAATGAGGCATCTGTCTGGTTTGCTCTTCTAGGGGCAAGCTTTCCCACCTTAAGCTTTCGTTTTGCAAAATCCTTTTGCTTCTGCTTCTTGTGTCTGTTTGAAGATCCCATAATAGAAGTTAAATGTCACACTCTGTGTATATTGACGGTGCAAGTATGAGAAAGGGAAGAGAGCACATAATCTGTCTGGAGAGCGGTAAAATTTGACGAACTGAAAAATTGCAAAAAAAAAAAAAAATTATGGAGATCTGTCAACAGTGGGGATGCATTCGTGTAAATACATTCTTTGACAAATTGATTGCTTCTATTCTGGCAACGCTTTAGCCACTTTTGCTTAATCAGCCAAAATAAAGTATCAGAATGGAGAAATTTCGAAATCTGAACATTCGAGATGACTCAGATATCACGGGTGTCATTTTTTCGAAGCTTAACCTTGAGGATCAGAATGAGAACGATATTCATGATGTGATAATGGAAGATTACAATTCCGAAGAGAATGCAAATAATACTGAATACAAACAATTTTCAGGGAATATGGATGATTGTGAGGACAAGGATACGCTTATGGATGATGGCAAAGAGACTGATGTGACGATGGAAGACCCAGAAGCAGAATTAGAGACAGAAAAAGAGAATGAAGGCGATCATTCTGTGTTGATTGATGTTTTATTTAATCCCACAATGCAGGGATGCAAACTTGCAAGCGGGAGGGACTTTCTTCCTAACATAACACAAACAAAAACTGCAAAATGTGAGGCACATGGCTACAAAGAGGAGAGAATGAGCACAGATGAGCATAACGAAGACTCAAATACTTTGAAGGAGGAACCAGAAAAAGAGAAAGAAGAAGAAGAAGAAGAAGAAGAAACTGAAGACGTTGAAGAGGATGATAGTGACAGAAATAATTCGGAAAGGGTGGAAAATATAATTAGGGAGACGGATGATTCAAAGCAGCATTCTGGAAATGCGTTTGCAATTGGAAGTCATATACCAGAAAAGTTGTACGAAGAAGAGGAAAACGGACGAGGTGAATCGGAATCTCATACGGAAAACAAGAATTTTAACCTTGGGGAAAATAAATATGGCAACAAAGAGGAGTTTTCGCATGGCGCCTTTTCAAATAATGCTCCTAGGATATACATCAACCAAAACAACTTTTTCAGAGATTATGACGATTATGCAGCTTTTAGATCTGGATTGCGGAGGAGAAGAATGGGAATGTATCGCGGGGAATTTAGCGATACTGATGACAAAGATGAATGGCAAACTGCCAAACCAATCTGGAAAACACCGTACGTTTTATCAACGTACTTGCAAATACTCATGAACTCGGTTGTAGCGAGCTACTTGATATACCAGGGATATCTTTTTCTGAAAGTGATCAAACAGGACGTATCAATATCGGTGGATAACCGTATGCTGGATGCAGAGTACAAAATAGAGGACTGCAAGTACAACTATGAAATCAATAAATGCAAGATTCAAAGGCTACCTGCTTTGGAAAGGCAATGCGCTGAATGGGAAAAATGCATGAGGAAAAAAGCGTACATGTTAATTAACTACAGTGAACTTATTGTGTCTATTGTAGGATCATTAATCAACAATTTTATAGAGTCATTTGGATTCAAGAGTTTCGGTTTTCTTGCTTTGGCGGCATTATTTCTGTACGCTTGGAACTTTTCCTGCGGTTATGTTAGGGCTAAAACTTTTTACGGGCCACATCTTGTTGGGGATGACACACAAGCATTCACGAGAAAAGCAATCGGATCAGGAAATAATAAACAAATGATCAAATCAGAACAGGCGATGATCTAAAAAGAATCCGGCAGGCAATGGTGCATATAGGTTTATAAATATTTATAGAATTTTAAATCAATCAATTAAGTATTGTTATTCGAGTTAATAGGCATTGTTATGGGCCGAGAGCATGCGGCGGACGGACAAATAATTATAATTATGGCTGAATGGAGCCTAGACGCAAAAACTTTTTGTCCGGTACTAAAAAATTTACGGACATATGCAGGTAATAAAGATGATTTCGGCAGATCAGGAAAATCTTAGACCAGCCCCCTCCCAGCTAGGAAATCTCTACACAGCAGTGATTAATTTTTTTTCTTTCTCGAGAAAGCACAGTTGAATAATTTTTGATCCGGTCTGTCGATCTTATTAGCAAAAGCTGGTGGCTTGTCTCTAAATCACAACCATTTAGGGCCATTAATTAAGTCCTACTTCTGATTCCATAAAGCAGATCGGTGGCCCAAAAATGAAGTATATATAATGTTCATTTGGCCGCCTGGATGGTCTTAGGCTTTGCTTTTGCAATTACTTAGTTTTCTTTTCCCCATACCTCTGGGTAAGAGTGCATTAGACACACAAGAAATATTTACACACCTTTATAACTACAGAAAACAAGGGACTTCGACATGAAGAGTTTATCTGCTATCGCATTGGCCGCCTTTATAGGGCTCCAGCGAGTTTATGCCTCAGATAGCTGTGTGATCAACTATCATACTGTCACAACTGTCGAATATGTCTACAAGCCATATCCGAGCGATTTTACGTCTCAGTTTTCTGCTGTCAAGTCCAGTGCTTCTCAGTCATCAGAGATCTCAACTTTAGATGATGAGGAAGACACTACTACGGCTACAAGCTCAGCATCTTCATCCTCTTCCTTGACCACTTCTTCAAGCTCAGAAGTTGCAACCAGCTCATCTGCAAGTTCGAGTGAGTCTGCAAGCTCCGAAAGCACGAGCTCAATACAGTTAGGATTTGTCTACAATCCATCTACTTCGTCTTTCGAGTCCACAACATCGTCCTCGTCTTTGAGCGAAGCAGTTTCAACCAGTGCTTCTTCAACTTCGGCATCGTCTACATCTACATCTGAATCATCTACATCTAAACCATCCATATCGTCTACAACATCTAAGTCGTCCACATCCACATCATCCACACCATCAACCTCATCCTCTAAAACAACTTCTAAGTCTTCCTCCTCTACTTCTTCAACAGCTGCATCCACATCCACAGGCTTCGACTTTGCTCAGGTCTACCTTGACATGCACAACAAGTATAGAAGCCTCCATGAGGATACTCCAGACATGACTTGGAACTCTGGTGTTGCAGCGGTTGCTCAAACATATGCCGACTCGTACTCTTGCGATGGTGTCCTCAGTCACTCCGGCAACAAGTATAATGGCTCCGGTCTTGGTGAAAACCTTGCTTATGGTTATGACTTTGATGATGCCGGTGCAGTTACCGCCTGGTACGATGAAATCTCTGACTACAATTACGACGATCCAGGATTCAGCGAGAAAACTGGCCATTTCACACAGGTTGTTTGGAAGTCAAGTACCGAATTGGGATGTGGTTACAAGTACTGCGGAAGTTACTACGGATACTACATTGTGTGCAACTACTTACCTCAAGGAAACATCGTCTCTTCTGGTAGCGATTCTGCTATCTACTTCGAGGAGAACGTCTTGCCTCTAAAGAGCTGATTGTCTTTCTTCTTCTTCTTCTTCCTCTTCTTCAAGTTGCTCTCCCAAAGTGTGAAACTTGGGGGTTAATTGTTTCACTAGCAAAATTTGTACACTATTGATCTAACGGTTGTATACTATACTACTATATTTACTATCTTACTAAAAAAAAACAAGTAAACGAAATAAAAGAAAATGTCAATCTTTTCTGCTCTATAAAACATTACATGCATTCATTAATCATAGGGGCAAAACAAGCCGCCTCAGTACTTTAGAAGTCTGTTCGGAAATCCGCCGATGCTTCTCATCTTATTGGCCTCACCCAATACGTGGAACTCTTCATTCTCAAAGTATCCAAACCTAACATCTACGTTTGACCTCACATTGGAAGGATCAAGTCTTTCCAAAAGCCGCTCTCTCTCTGCAGTCGTTATTGATATTAGAAGATCCTTCTTCCTGCTCAAATTAATATCCTTCTCCACAATAAAACTTGTGAGCTTGTGGCAATTCACCTCCTGCAAAGTCCTAGGCATGTTTGCAAACGAAACAGTCAACGAGTTCCACTGACTTTGATCATCTACCCGGAATTTGAGCACAGAAAGGTTCGACTGGCTAAAATCAACGTTGTCCAGTTTCATATTGAAGTAGTCATTCGCCAAAATGGTGAGAATCTTCAAGTTTCGCGGAATAGTGTATGTCCCGTATCCGCTAAACGAGTTGTAACTGATAGTGATGTCCTTGAGATTCTCTGGAAGAGACTTGTTAAACCATTCGCTATCCAACTTGCAGTTTTCTAGCATGAGCTCCTTCAACTTCTTCAGCCCCTTCAAATCCCCAAACTTTCTAGAGTTCAGTGTAAATCCACCTGAAAGAACAATAGTGACCAAATTAGAAAGCTCCGACACAAACTTAAGATCACCCTGGACACGGAAGTTCGGAAATGAAACCAAGCAAAAGTCTGTGAACTTTTTGAACCCGATCTTCTTCAAAAAGTTGTGAAGGTCGTTGAAGTGGAAATTGGGACAGACCAAAGTGAAAAGGATGTGCGAAAGCTTGATTTTGCACGAGTACGGGCCCAAGAGCTCCGTTATGCGATCAAGCCCTCTTCCTCCATCTAGTGGATACGAGATTGGCAAATGAACTGTAAGCTGGTGGTCGACAGCATTCAAAGAATCAAGCATAACAGTCACTTTTTCCGAGTCATCGGGACTAAGCGGCAATGTGAAATCCTTCAAAGAATGGCAGAGTTTACCGAAGATCTTCACCAAGTCTGCTCGCGGTATCGGGAAGTCCAGATTCTCAACCGAAAGATCCGTAATTTTCGACAAGGCATCTGGACAAAGGGAATAGATCATGGAAAGTGACGATGCGCTCGCACACCAGATGGTTTCCGCATGGTTTAAGAGTAAAAGGAGGTCTTCGTTCCCCATTCCGTTTGTGTCGAATATCTTTAGGATCTTGATTCTGATCTGACTATCCTTGATGAGAGGTTTGAATCGATCCTGAAACTCGGCGCTGCTGAACTCTATCACATCATACTCGTTAAAGCCACCGAAGTATAGCTTGCCATCACAGATCAAGAGCTCATCGTAAAATACTTTAAGCACAGACAGAAGACTACTATCCTGGAGAAAGCCAAGCATGTCCGTCTCATAAAACTTGCTGAAGCACAATCTCAAAATCTTGATCTTGAGCTCCAGCGGAAGCATGCTGACAGTCTTCTTGAAGAAATCCAGCTTCTGATGACCAGCCAAATCACCAATTAGAAGCGGAGCTTCCACATTATATCCGTCAGAAATTTGTCGCTCGCTTCTCAAATAAATTGAATCTCTTCGTATAGCCGGTTGCTGAGCCTCGGTCTGGAGATCTGTCAAAAAATCATCATCGTACGCATCTGAAATGTTTTCCTCATCAACGCCAAGTGCCCTCAAAGCTCTGAGAAGACGAGACATTGGCCAAAATCTGGGCGCAAAGAAATGCTTTATGTGTTCGTATGGATCAAACAAATAGTAAATACGACGACTGACAAAACAGTTTATAGTGCTCAGAAGACCGCAATTTGTGTTGCGAGCTGTGCCAGGCAAATGTAGTGCTTAAAATGGACCTAGTGAAAAATATATGGTAGTGGTGGTGTACGGCCGTAAAATATGCAAGCAGTAAAGAGTTTAGGGATGTACAGACGGAGGGGGAGAAAAGGGGAAAAAAAAAGTGAGTTAAAAAAGTAAACACAGTAAAAAAAAATAAATAAAAAAAAGAAAAAAAAAGTCATTAATAAAAAGAATAAGAATGCACCCATTCAAGAAATAATAATAATGGGCTATTAGGCAGCGGGGTGAGGAAGAAAGATACGATTGAAAAAGAAATTTGGGCCAAGAGATAAAATGTGAATGCAACATTAACAGGGTGATTTTGAAAAACAAACGAAGGCAAGAAAAGGCTTTAGGTACGAATTTATGCAAACTACAGCAACCACATAAAACGCCAACACATTCTTGTTGACGTAAATGAAAAACAATATGTCTTTTTATTTTCGTATGAATCACTTATTTTGGAGTTTGACGGAGCGAGCGGATTTACAACAGAACAAATTCCGCTCAGTATTACGCATAAAGCATTGAAATTTTTCCGTGTGGTATGTTCCAATTAGAAAGATAATGAAGACAAGTGAAAAAAACTTGACTTTAATTTCTCAAAAATTTTGCTGACTTATCTAAAAAATGATAAAAAGGGGCAGATAGTCCTTATTGAAACGGCGTTTCCGACAGACGAATATTATTAGCAAGCTCGTTAATTGTTTGAACAAAGGCATCGGGAACGAGAACAATATTTTCGGATGAGACGACATCAGTTTGCATTTTGGATTCAAAAAAAAAACGTTTCGTAGGGCCGGGCCGGGCCTTACTGATAAGCAGGAGAAGAAAAACTAAAAAATAGGCTAAAAAAAAAAACTTTTCTTTTCCTGCGCATCGATGATATCTAATAAATATCACATTTTCTCCCTTTCATATATGGCCCCCAGACTTACGCCACTTGCACCCAAGTTATTATATACGGCCAATACAAGTTTGGGTTGGTTTATTGCGTAGAGTGAAACTGAACACATCTGTTGATTGTCAATGAAAAATATCAGGTCCCGTACAGAGAATTTCTACTAGGGAATTATATTAGAAAGTTAGAAGGATCGGTATGACTAGAAAAACGGGCATTCAAGGTACGATTGTGACCACCAGGGATAAAAATGTGGAGAGTGGGAGTATGAGCGCAAGTGAGAGCCAGGCAGAAGATAGTGATGGTGAAAAAGGGCCGCGTGATAGTCTCATAGGAAACAATAGGCTCAGGGAATTAAATTCCCAGGTGTTGGCCAATAACATGCCGTACACAATCATGAAAAAGTCAGAAATGTCGTTCATGACAGCAATATTAACAGTAATTGGGCTTTGCTCATCCATTTCAATGCCAATTTATTGGACGGCACTCACGGAGATTCAGGATGATTTCCATATTACTGCTGAACAGGCTAACATGACTGTTACTGCGTATCTTATATTTCAGGCAATAGCACCTGTCTTCATCTCTAGTGCAGGGGACTACTTTGGACGGCGCCCTCTAGTGCTTTTCTGTCTGGTTGGAGGGGTGGCTGCTAACGTTGGGCTTGCTGTTTCAAATACTTACTGGCTCATCATTCTTTTGAGATGCGTTTTGGCAACTTTTGTGGCCCCTACTATCAGTCTTAACTCCGGAATCACGGGGGATTTTACGACCAGAAGGAATAGGGGCGGAATATTGGGTTATGTTTCTGGATTTACGTTGATAGGCCAGGGCTTGGCACCATTTCTAGGTTCTGTGTTTGACTCTCGATGGAATTGGAGAGCCATCTTCTGGTTTAGTGCTGCCTTCGATGGCTTTGTGCTCCTAGTAGCATTCATATTTTTGCCAGAGACGAGGCGAACAATCGTGGGAAACTTGAGTGTTCCGCCTAAAAGCATAATACACAAAGCACCAATTTTATTTCACTACTCGAAGCGGCTTACAGACAAGGAGGGCAAGTCTCTTGAGCGAAAATCTGAGACGAAGTTCAACCCATTTAGACCTTTCATGCTTCTTCGTGAGTTGGAGATAACGTTGATTCTTCTTCCCTGCTCGCTTTTCTTTGCAACATGGACCATGTCGCAGGTCAGCCTGACTACAAGTCTTAGCAGAGATTACCACTACTCATCGCTCAAGGTTGGTCTCTGCTTCTTTGCCCCAGGTATGTCCACCATTTTTGGCACAATTTTTAGCGGCAAATCCTTGAACTGGATTTACAAGAAGAGGAAGAATGCATATATCAAAAAATTGGGTGATCTGAAGAGCGGTCAGAATATTCCTCCTTTCGACATCATCCGGGCCAGATTGTGCTTTTCTGTTGGCCCCACTGCTATCATGGTTGCCTCATGCATCACGTATGGCTGGTGTTTAGAATACAAAGAGCCGGTGGCTGTGATTTTAGTGCTCTCATTCCTTCTTACTTTTGGTGTCATGTATACATTGAATGTGGCACCAACTCTCTTAGTGGATCTTCATCCGAGAGAATCCGGCGGCTCCACATCTCTTAACAATCTTTTCCGGTGTGGAATGAGTGCTATATTTGTGTCCTGCATCTCCAAAATGAATCAAAGTATGTCATTGGGTGGAACTTACACATTAATGGGAGGCCTTTGCATTATAGGCATCGTAATTTTGCAGGTGGTCATGCTTGATAGCAAGAAGCTTATGGAAAAGAAGCGTCTCCGTGAGCTTGCATACCAACAGGCTACAGTATAGATTAAATAGAGTATTTGGTAAATTAATATAATAAGACGAGAGATAGAGCTGGGAATGGCTTGGTGCTGATCCTAGCCTGTGAAAATTCATGTAAGTCAGGAGAAATTTAGAAACGCGAAAAAAAGGCAGACGCGAAGTAGTTATGCAGTGAGGGAGTGAAAAAAAAAAAAAAAAAAGCATGATCTTCTCTTTACTCTGGCTGTTGGTGTTGTAATTGATCACGAAAGTAATATCACAGAGTCAGAAATCGAGCACCTAGCATTACATGGAAAAGCCAAACTTGTTATTAGAGAAAAGAAACAGAAAAGAATAACAATGTCGCTTTGGGCAGATAAGTACAGACCTAAGACTTTGGGTCAGCTCACATACCATCCAGACATATCGAAAAAGTTGAAGTTGCTTGCGAAATCGGGCGATTTCCCACATATACTAATGTATGGCCCATCTGGAGCCGGAAAGAAAACCAGATGTATGTCATTGTTGCATGAGCTATACGGTTCTGGTGTGGATAGACTTAAGGTGGATGTGAAAACATTCCAAACTCCAAGTGGAAGAAAATTGGAATTTAACGTGATATCATCTCCATTCCACATGGAAATAACACCGAGCGACATGGGAAATAACGACAGGATCGTTATTCAGGAGCTTTTGAAGGACATTGGGCAGACGGAGAGTATCGACTTTGCTGGTCTTTTGAAAGGTGAGGATACAAAAGTTCTTAGCAACAACAAGAAAAGATTCAAGGTGGTGATCATAAACGAAGCGGAACAGCTCAGCAGGGATGCACAGGCAGCGTTGAGAAGGACAATGGAGAAGTTCTCGGCAAACATCAGATTGGTGTTGATCTGCACATCGACATCCAACATCATTGATCCTATCAAATCTAGAACTTTGGCCATCCGAGTTGGTCTACCCAGCATTGATGAATGTGGACAGGTGCTTGAGACAATTCTCAGCCACGAGAGCATGGCCAGAAAAGAGTTCCCGTCCGATCAATCAGAGAGATACGAAATATACAGACACATCGCCGATGCGTGTAACCAAAACTTGAGGATGGGAATTATGATGCTTGAGGCTTTATATATGAACAACGACAAAGTCACACCCACAACTGCGGTCATCAGACCAGACTGGCAGCTTGTGATCGAGGAGTTAGCCCGGGGAATACTCAAAGACCGCAGTGTTTCAAAGCTCCAGCAGACCAGATCGGTCTTGTACGAATTGCTAGCACATGCAATACCGGCAAGTCTAATCTTAAAGGGGCTAACACTCGAGCTCTGGCGTGACATTGATGCCTTTGCGGGTATCAAGAACCGCGACCAGACGAAAGCAGAGGTGGTTGAGGCTGCATCGGTCTTTGATGAGAGGTTAAGTTTGGGATCCAAGGACATTTTCCACCTAGAAGGCTTTGTGACTCGAGTTATGGTTGTTGTTGAGGGAGACGTGAGTGGAGAAACGAGGTAGACCACGTGGCCAATGCCAGAGAGTGAAATTTTTACTGTGCAAATAATAGAGAGGCATGCAGAGCTGTGCCGATATGTGAATAACGTGTAGTCCGTGATTCCCGAAACTATAAATGTATATATATGTACAGGTAATTAAATATGTCCCAAGCAGGGAGCCTGACCAATCAGCGACGGCCGTTGTATTTCCTGAATTCGGGCTGTCTCGATTTCAGGAAGTTGGCGTACTGCTTTGAAGGGGACTTTTTCAGAAGATCGAGATAGTTCTTCTTCTCCGCCGGCTTGTTCTCTTTAAACGTTTTTAAGCCGACCCGAATCGGCGTGTTGGTCCTTATAAACTCCCAAACACCGGGAAGCTTGTCGCAGGCACGTCTTAGCGCATCCTTTGCCTCCTGCTCGTGCATATTTGCAACCTCAAACACAACTTTTCCCGTTGGCACTCTTGCTGCCCAATGGTCAAATGGCCCTTTACCCTTTCCCATACGGGTAGTGTTTCCCTTCACACACACTGCAATGTTTGTACAGAGACGCCTCCACAATTTCCCGTTTCCTGCTTTGACGAATTTCAACAAGATCGTGTCTGCAGCCTGAAGTTGGTCTGCCTTGATACGCAAACCTTGTGATTTTAACCTCATTCCGTAATCTCCAAATGTCAACGTGTTGCCCTTTTCGGACTCCCCCGTCCGGACTGTCACTCTCCCCTTCTGCTTTTTCTTCTGAATTGTGTATCTTGGCGCAAGCTCATGGCCAAATCTTCTTCCTGTAATCTGCACTACATGGGAAGCAGGCTGTATAGAATGGGTAAGAGCACGTGAGCTGAAAGCCAGCCCGGATAGTCCACTTAGTCGTGCGAGCATATTGGATAAATGGTCACGATCTGGAAATGGTCTGTTGGTAAAGTGAAAAAGGAATAAACAATGTCTTTTCTGATGCAATTGAAGAGGAAAGTCTAAAAAAAAAGGACCACAACATGTAGGAGTCTTTTTTTTTTTTCCTAAGCTCTTAATTTTAGCTATCTTTTTTTTTTTTGTCTCTCCTCCCCATCCCTACACTTGCGATCCAACCTTATTTTTCGCTGGTTTCAGCCATGCAGTCTGCCGTGTCTATGGGGCATTACCACAGTACAACAGACAACATCCTCGGAATTCAGGCTTCAACGCTCTCGCAATTATTTATATACACTGTCTGGACTTGCACACAGTGGGGTAGGGGATAGCTTAAGCTGCTTTGAGCGATGATTCAGCATATTTCTCGAGCTACTCTTAATAGCGTCAAAAACGGTACCCGAAACGTGTTTTCACTGTTTGATATTGGGACACATCCACAATGTTGCGGCGCAGGACTACATGCAGCACAAAGCAGGCGGACTAGTTCACATCGACAACAGCCGGAGGAATTGATCATTATGGGGAAGAAGTATAAGACGGATTTGCAGACTAATGTGACACCGGGGATTTTGAGCTTAGTGGGGCGTGATTTGTACAAAGATCCAAACCATCCTGTTGGGATCCTCCGGAAAATCGTTGAGGATCAGTTTGAAGAACCAGAGTACACGAAGTTCGACGATTTTGAACCCGTGGTGTCGACGTATGAGAATTTCGACGTGCTCGGCTTCCCCAAAGACCATCCGGGGAGATCTGTGCACGATTCATACTATATAAACAACAACTACTTGCTGAGAACGCACACATCTGCCCACGAGCATAAGTGCTTTGAGAGATGCGACTCGCCCGGGTATTTGATTGCGGGCGACGTGTACAGGCGAGATGAAATAGACAGGACCCACTATCCGGTTTTCCACCAGATGGAGGGTGCTAGGCACTGGGATCGGTCTTGTTATCGAAGCGAGCAGGACATGCTGGCGTCAATGGAGGCGGAGGTTGCCCAGCTTTCGAAAACCACGCAGGGAGACGTGGTGGTGAAGGATGTGGGCCACGATCCGGTCAAAAACCCAACTCAGCCATTTATGACCGAGCAGGAAACAGATCTGGTGGCCAAACACTTGAAAAGAATGCTCGAGAAGGTCGTTGCCAGCATATTCAACGCTGCCAAGGCCGCTGCCAAGGCTGCCGGATCCAAGGAAGAGTACTTAAATGAGCCTTTGAAGGTCCGGTGGGTCGAGGCATACTTTCCATGGACTTCCCCATCCTGGGAGATTGAGGTGTGGTGGAAGGGCGAATGGCTCGAGTGCTTGGGCTGCGGAGTTGTCCGGGAGTTGGTGTTCGAGAACTCCGAAAAGAAGAACACCATAGGTTGGGCATTCGGACTAGGCCTCGATCGTTTGGCCATGCTCCTATTCGATATTCCTGACATTCGCCTCTTCTGGACCCTGGACCCCCGCTTCAAGAATCAGTTCCATTCCGGACAGATCTCGCTATTTAAGCCATATTCCCGCTACCCTGGCACCAAGAGAGACATTTCGTTCTGGCTTCCCCGCGGAAAAGACGGCGAAACACTGCCTTTGAATGCTAACGACCTCATGGAGATAGTTCGTGAGAACTCCGGCGATCTTGCCGAGAGTGTCAAGTTGATAGATGAGTTTGTTCACCCGAAAACAGGCCGTAAGTCACAATGCTACAGGGTGAATTACCAGTCTATGGACCGGAGTTTGACCAACGACGAAGTCAATGCGTTGCACCAGAAGTCGTTGAAGGAGCTTGTTGAGCGTTTTCGCATCCAGTTGAGGTAGCTACCAAATTTACATACATTTCTTTAGAATTTCTTGTTTATAGTACCAAGCGACTCATTTGTACAGACAGGGCGTAGTATGGGCTTTACGTGAGAGCCGGTTGGCAACAATTTATTCCAAGGCTCATACCAGGCTTTTTTCACTTGGCAAGTGCTCATTAGTTAACTCATTAGTTAACTTTCGAACGAAATCTACTCTTGGATTGCGTAAAATGCCGACTGGTATTGGTCACGTGTTCAACGCTGGATAATTGGCCATTATACACACCAAGCAGGCATTGTTTCTGTTATCCACTAAGGCCCGTGCTGAAGTTGCAATATTTGAGAATGTTTAACGATGAAAATAGCCCTCCTCTTTTCGAATGAAGTATGGAAGTAACTCTGGTCTTTATCGGATTAGTAATGCGTGGATATGGGAGCGGTAAAAATCCCGAGGAGTGAGCCGAAAAGAGCCCACGGCAGTTTGTCCACACCGAGAAAAAAAAGCATTTACATACACAGGTAAGTCTTTTCAGAGCTGGTCCTGCTATATTCTTTTGCAGGCATAAGTATCAAACGTTGAATGAATGATTATTCTCCGCCGCAAGACAAAGAAGCACAAAAAAAAAACGTTTTCACAATTTCTCGGGGTCTGATTTGATGACCATTGGTGATCTCTGCCCGCGTAAAGATAATCGAAAAAATCAGTGGAAATTTTTCTAGGAAGAGAAAATTCACCGGACAAAGAAAAGCTTAGAGAAGATAATGCAAAGCACACAAACACGTACGTTAACGTGTGTGTATTTTGAGATCAGGCTTTTTTTTTTCACGCATTTCTTGCTTCGTTCAATATAAAGGAATTCGGGTGCTAGCAATAAGTTTTCACTCAACATTCGTGACATTTACAACTGGGAGAACATTTTTTTGAGGCGTTTTAGTGTTTTGTGAGCATTTATTTGTCAGATATTAGGATCCTGCATCATTTGTCTTGCTTCTTGCCTCATAACTTTTTGAAAGCGCAAAAGCTTTGGACCAGCACTCAAATATAAACACAGATACAACCATGGCCAGTAGGAAAATACTCATTCTCTACGGATCAGAGACAGGAAACGCCCAGGATTATGCCGAAACTCTATCTCTAACATATCGTTATCAAGGATACCAGGCAACGGTATCGGCAATGGACGATCTCCCTGCTAGCGATCTACTGGATTATCATGTTCTTCTTGTAATCTGTTCAACAACCGGTCAAGGTGAAATTCCACGAAACGCACGCCATTTCTGGCGTTTCCTTTTGAGAAAATCGTTGCCAGGTGATCTTCTCAGCCATATTCGGTTCAGCACGTTTGGTTTAGGTGACTCTTCCTATCCACAGTTCAACTGGGCTATCCGGAAGATTCATGCCCGGCTTTTACAACTTGGAGCAAAGGAATTTTGCGATCGTGGAGAGTCTGATGAGCAATCTTCAGAAGGTTCGGAGGCCTATTTTGCAGCCTGGACGGATCTTATTGCGAAGTCTCTTCCTAAGCTTTTCCCTGGCGATGAATCGAGCATTAAGGAAAATGTCGATTTTGCCAATGCAGAGACATTGCCTCCTTCGTTCCATCTAATTGTCGAAAAGAACAAATTCAAGCGCCTGACGGACCTGGATGTCAAGAACATAGCTCTTTCCAGGGTCGCGGTGTCCGGCTCATCTCGGTCCGATCGTATTCCTTCCCAGTTTGAGGTTGTTTCAGTCGATAGAATTACTGCTAGTGATCATTTTCAGGATGTTCGCCGTGTGATTTTACGCAAGAAAGACCAGACTGGAGGTAATCTGCGGTTCAGTTCTGGTGACACACTGGCACTTTATCCCACAAACGAAAAAAGCGATGTGGATAAGTTGATTGAGATTCAGGGTTGGGAGGATGTAGCCGATTACCCGCTGAAAATTGTCCCTAACCATGTTGAAGCAAAGCGGTCTTTGAGCATCCCTGGAGGTGGATTTGTCAAAAAGTTGACCCTTCGCTCCCTCATTACACATCACTTGGATATCATGTCTGTTCCTCGAAGATCATTTTTTTTGCAGGCAAGCCAGTTCACATCCGATAAAAGAGAGAGGGACAAGCTCATAGAGTTGACGAGACTCGAGGAAACTCAGCAATTGTACGATTACGCAAACAGGCCTCGCAGATCCATATTAGAGACTGTGCAGGAGTTTTTTACATTGAAAATTCCGCTAGATTACCTGTTAGACATCTTTCCTTTGATAAAGCCACGTCTTTTCTCGATTTCCTCCCGCTGCAGACAGGCGGACGAGCCTGACTACAATTCTCTTGAATTAACCGTCGGTATCATCGAGTACAAGACGATCATCCGCCGGATCAGGCGTGGACTTTGCACTCGGTGGATTAAGACTCTTAATTCTGGAGACGTCATCTTGGGTAGTGTTGAGCATTCTCGCTCGAAGTTTAGAGACGATGATAAAACTCCAATCATTTTGGCTTACACAGGTACGGGTGTTGCACCGGTGAAATGCTTTGTAGAGGATCAGATGAAACAGGAAAAGTCTCAGCGCCGTCCGATGTATATATTCTCGGGAAACAGATATCCTGACAAGGATTTCCTATATGGCGATCTTTGGAAAGAGCTTGAGAAGGAGGGCGCGGCAAAGATCTTTCCTGCATTTTCTCGAGATCCCGAGTACGTGAAGAAAGGACGTCATTACGTTTTCGATAGGCTCTATCAAGAGAAGAAGACGGTTAATGATGCATTAGTGAAGAAACTGGGCGTTTTCTACCTTTGCGGTTCAGCAGGTAAGATGCCAATTCAAGTTAGAATCACCATGGAGACCATTTTCGCTGAAGAAAACGGATGGACAGATGACCATGCGAAGAAATACCTTATAGATATGGAGACATCTGGAAGGTACATCCAGGACACTTGGTAATGATTGGACATATAGAACAATTATCTTTTAAATGACATTTTCCGCACTTTTTATGCCCAGGGATTGCTAGTAATACAACTGTATCTCGGTTACTGGATTATATATATTGGTGTAAGTGTACTTAGTTTTCAAGCGATATGTGTGCCATTTTCAAGTTCACCTCCTGCTCGGCGTCTAATTGCTCTTTTCGGACTTCAGCAAGTGGCGGTGTACTTGTGGCATCATCTGGTACCACTTCACCTTGAGATGCCTCCCGTTTACCCTCGTCCAATAATAGATCACCATGTTTGTCATTATTCGTTGAGGTAGAATCCGAAACTGCAGCTTCCAAATCTTCATTGTTCTTCACTACTCCTTCCTCGTTCTGTAGTTCGTTATCAAGCACATTTCCACTGCCATGATTGGGGTTTCCTAAAGCCCAGACATCCACCGTTTTACTCATCTCATGTCTTAGTTCTCTTTGCTTCTCCACAGCCTCCATATACTTTCGCTGAGCTCCCAGAACAGACTCTTCATCCGTACACTGCTGGTACAAATGGATCAACTCTCTATTTTCCGAAAGAAAGACGGGACCCCACGAAAAATGCTTTAACAATTCCAGTGCAAGATCCTCACTCCCCACAATAGCGAGACAAGCAGCGATTGCTTCAACACAATTCAACTTGAGTGGCTTACCGTAGTTAATGGGATTCGCAGCAACAAGATACGGAAGAAGCCTCTCATGTTTTCCTCCTATTCTTTTGAATGGAACCTCATCTAAGCGTGCCCATGAACACTCCACCACTGATATTCCATCCTTTAATACTATATCTCTATCGTTTGGACATATTACACTTTTAGCATTCGGTGTAACCACAATGCCCGGGAACTTCTGGCCCACACGAAGATTTGTAATTAATCCTAATCTTTCCATTTTCTTTCCACTGCATTTTTTTGGATCGCAATGCCCGAAATCCCACATCGCTAGCTTGCACTTAAAGTTACACTTCCGTTTTCCATATTTAACTTCCTGCTTTCTATTATGGTACGCACTATGATGATGCCCTGATCTATGATGTCCACCTCTATCCTCTCTATCCCCTTTATTCTTATTTTTGCCTTTGCCCATGACAATAAAGCACCACTGCTCTTCTGTTCTGTTTAATTTATATCTGGAGTCAGTGTACCGGAGTTAGTGTACATGCACCGTCAAAACTTAGTCCGATTTTTCTTCTGAAAATTTATCGAAGGCCGATTGACCGACCAACGGCCCAAATCTTGAAGATCAAAAAAAAAAAAAAAAAAAGCGCTCGTAATATGAACGCCAGAGGCATCGTGATACGATTCTTTTCCACCCTGTCCATAGTTTATGTTGTTTCAATATATATCAAAAATTCCTTCGTGCATGTTCACAATAACACAGCAGCCAAATTCAGAATTCTTATATGAAAAAAATCGTTGCTTTATCTGTCCTACTTCTTTAAACGGCGGCATATATCTCAATCGCATTGCATTCTTAATAACTCATCGTATAGGAACCATTGGAGTGCATCATTGAATGCAATCAGCAGCTCGAAATGAGTGTTTCCAAATCTGATAATGATCATAAGAAGGATAAAGGCACACGTTCGAATATCAAAGAGACACCATTCTTGCCGATATTAGGAAATCCCTTTCTCAATGAATTGTTCAACAATTCCAATATAGCGTCAAATGCGGAGGTGAAGAATATTATCAATTTGCTTTGCTCCAGCCCTGAACAATATATAGTTCTTGTTCCTGAAACAAAATTCATGCTTCTTGCAATTGATGACGATTCAGGCAAAACATATAGGCAGTTATGCAGTAATGCAAACTTCTTAAAGTCGCACATAATTAATGTCTCTCTTAGTGGTGGACCAAAGCACAAAACAACGAATCCAGTCAATGGGGAACTTCTGACACTAAATAACAAGACAGTATATATACGAAAGGGAATATTAAGGAACATAAATGGATTTAAGCATGACTTCACACTTAAGATTATTCGCCAAACATTTTTCAGGTCGTTTGCAACATACATTCCTTTTGGTGCTTGCTTTCACATCATGTACATTGAAGAGTCAGTTGAGGGAAATCCACGCTATCCAGGAATTCATCATGCACGTCCAAAAATAGTACCGGTGCAAAAATCGAAAAGCATTTTTCTTCTACCTTTAGACGACACATCTAACGAACATAGCATTTACTCGTTTCATGAAGTTCTTTCCCAAATGCCGAAACTAGCTTCAACAGTGGGGAAATTATTTAAAGATTTATTTAGTTCCTTCACTGTTCGAGAAGCATCTAGTAATGATGATCTTAATGAGTGTTTTACGAATGTTATGAGTAAGGGTGGCTCAATAATCAGCAACCTACCTGAAAGTACTCACAATGATATCAAAGCAAAGTTTCCGTCAATTTCTCTACAGCATTCTGTATTTGACTATATTGAAGAGAATATATATGATCGATTTTGGGCAAAATTTCTTGAACTTAATGAATCAGAGAAGGATTCAGAAATAGAGGATGCATATGAATATATTGATTCTCTTAGTATTACCCAATCAGGTGTTCCTGAAGATTGGATTTATAATCCCAAAAAGTTGCAATATCTTGAGAAACGTGTGTTAAATGCCATATCTGTTTTTAAACGACTTCAGTTTGCGTGCTCCAGCTCTCAGCAATGTGAAATTCTATACTCCACGTTTACTGTTTTGACAGGTAGTAATACTAAGGATATATCTGACCTGGACCTTCCTTCCATTGATGCTGATACATTAATGTCTCTTCTTATTGTTGTCATTGCCCATTCGAAGGTTAGGTTCTTGAATAGGCGCCTCAAGTATATCAAGCTATTTTGCTATTCGGAGGAAAATATTGAAACAGGACCAAGAGGATATGCTATATCATCGATGGAGGCTGTAATTAGTTATTACAGTGATTCATTAAATTTAAAGCGCCTCAAGGATTATTCACTGAAAAATATGAATCTCTGGCACTTAATCAAAGCAGTTTCGTCGGATAAGAATGTGGAAAACCTAGAAAGAAATGATCCAAGTCACGACAAAATTCTTATAAACAAAATTACTAAACTTTTGGATCCGTTCAAGTCCCCGGAGGCAGCGTATAAAATACCTGTTGATTCATTTATCAGAAGTCGAACTCTGAATGGAGAATCATGCCTGATGCTTTCTTTACTAAGAAATAATTATCTTTTGATCAAAACGATCTTTGATTATCGTTATATATTCACATTAGATGACATACTTGAGGATCAGACTGTAAGCGGAACAACTCTTTTGAGTGCCGCGCTCCAAATAGAAAATCCAATATCAGGGGAATTATCATTTACGATATTGCAAGCTCATGATTTTGAGATTGAAAAATACTGCAATATAAAGGACACGAAAGGAAGAAATATTGGTCACTTCTTATTTCATAATTATAAGTTGATACCTATTTTGGGACATTATATCAATTGGGAGGATCGTGATAATATTGGAAGGACGCCATTATTTTCTATAGTTAGATGTTATGACCATCAAAGTTACACGGAAATGCTAAAAACAACGTTACAAATTGTTAGAAATTGGTATGCTAGTCATGATTTGCGGTTCGACTTTAGAAAGCATATGGATAATAGGGATAATACACTTGTACATATTATGAAGGATGGAACAAGTTTGCATGCCTACCTCAAAATGTTTCCTTGCTTAGATCTAAATCATTTTAATGCGGGTAAGCAAACCCCGTTGATGCAATATATTCGCTACAGTCGTCTATCTTGTGTTAAGCAAATTATAATGGATCCAAGGCTCGAGTTATTAAAAACAGATGATATGTATCAGATGAATGCTGAAGATTACATCAAGGTGGATAGAGTAGAAAACGTTGAAGATGGAAATGAAAAAACAAACAGGAAAATTATGAATATATTGGATAATGAAATTACCCAAAGGTTTTCTGCTACTGTGGACCAGTGTGCTTGCTCAGCAGTCAGATTCAGATTTGATAAATCCCATGGAATGTGCATTTACTTTCGTTACTATGATAAGCGCATTTCGAATGAAAGGAATGACACATACATTATACATAGTTTTAACAGTTTTGTTAAATATTTTCGATTGATGAAAATGCTTTTCCCAGAAACTTACATTGGTGATAATGACTTGTGGTTTCCAGCTTATATGAAAACTCAAGATATGGCAAACGTGAATTATTCCAGAAAGCTTAGGCTTAATGTACTCATGCTTCACGTTAACATTCTTCTCACATTTGTGCGCTTCAATTCAACTCTAAGAAGTTCACCTCTTTCTACAGAATATTTGTCCGTTCAGAGAGCTTTGGATGAAGTTCCTTATCTCAGATGTAAAACGCGTGTTCAAACGGAAGCTCTGCAAGCATCCTTAACATCCGATAATCCCAGGACATATATATTACATCCAGAAAATGTGGGGAACTATAATGCATTTTTGAAAATCTCCAAAGTGTCCCTGAAGAAATTATCTAAAATGATGGATAAATTCTACCGTTTGGTGACATTTTCTAGTACAAAAGAAGAGGATGTGATATACTTTGAGAAGAACATTGAATATCTGGCATCCAGAAGTGTTAAAAAAGATGCTATTACAAAAAACTTGGATTGTATTCCAGTTCAGCTGTTGAGTCTTTTAAGTTCTCAAAAGCAATACATATCAGGAGCACATCGAGCCGTAGATGATGTTCTTTTTGCCGAATGTTGGAAACTGATGAAGGCTTCTATTTTGGAAATGCTTAAACGTATTGATAACTTCTTGGAAACGAAGTTGCAGAACTGGTGGGGTCTTTTTGGTGAAATAAAAGGTATTCAGGATGAATTGATAAAAATCATGAATTCCGAAAATGCAAAAAAGAGCAATAATAAAGATAATCATCATCAGAGGAAACTGCAGGGAACTGTTATCGATAAGGTCCTTCTTGAAATTAGGATGTTGCTTGGCAGTTTAAGCGAAAATGCCATTAAGGAGATCTGGTCCAAGACAAAATTTACGCCCGGAATGGATGGAATTTTTGAAAGTGATGGCGGATACTTTTCGGGTCTTGTGAACAAGAGAAGAAAGGAGGAAGCAACGATGCTAGTGGAGAAATTTGGTAAGGTGAAGAATAGCATATGCATTATGAATGTCGAGTTGAAAAGGGAGTATGAGGACCTTTGCGTTGAGCTAAATAACTTTTATGAATTCAGAGGTCTTCTCACCAGATTTGCATTTAAACGTTACGCAAAATCGCACATAGAAGTGTTGAAGTTACAGAAAGAGATGATGCTAAACAGCTTGAACGAGACACAGAGATGGAGTTCGTAGGTAATAATATACACACAACAGGGAAAGAAAATTATATATACACTTTACTAAATTAACAAACTTATCGCATACGTTAATTATCTCTTTATAGTCGCTGCATTATGCTTAAAAAACTTTACGTAAAGATCTTTCATTATTGACCAGCATTATTGTTGTTGTTGTTGCCGCTGCTGCTATCATTACTGTCTTGATTTCCCTGCTGCCCTCCCATAAATTGGCTTGCCAGGTTTCTGAGCATTGGATTGTTCATTAAATCTTGCAATGATGGAGACGAACCGTTACCACCTGTTGCACCTGCCCCGTTTCCTCCAGCACCTCCTAGACCCATACTCTGTGCCATTTGACGAAGTTGTGGATTGTTCATGAGTCCACGCATAGCTTCTGGGTTCTGCATCATCTGTTGAGCAGCCTGCATAACATTTGGATTATTTAACAAGCCGCTCAAACCACCCAATGGGTTGCCACCTGTGGCAGAATTGCTATCTCTGGCATCAGAAGTGTTAGACTGTTCGGAAGATGTATCGTTTTGCTCGGCAACCCGCTTTTTTGCGGTCTCATAACCTTTTTTCATCGTTGCCGATGGGTTTGCACCCTCAATTTTCAAGCCTTGCTCATAAGCCTCCATTGCACCTTTAGCATCGCCTAAAACATACTTTGCAAGTCCTAACCTCGACCATGCCTTGGCATACTTTGAGTCAAGCTTTATAGCTCTCTCTGCATCTTTAAGAGCAAGATTATGCTTACGTGCTGAAGAGTATGCTGCTGCCCTGTTTGAAAAGTACACAGCATTTGTTGGATTAATCTCAATGGCCTCTGAATACTTCTGTATGGCCCCCAAAAAGTCTCTTTGTGTCATTGCCTTGTTTCCCTCGAGCTTAAGAGCATCTGCCTTCGCTTTATCTTCGTCCGATAGATCATCTGAGACTTTATCGTCTTCTTTGTTCTCTGAACTCTCTTTTTTGCCTGAGAAATTTACAATATCCGTGAGTTTTTTCCCCGAAAACTTGTCCTTAATAATCTTGGAGACTTCTTCCTTCTTAACATTGAACGCGTCCTGAATGCTTTCAACGGCAAACTCAACTGAATCTTTGTTATCTTCCGGAACATCTCCTGTCTCAACGGAGCTAACGAGGAAATCAATCACAAGTGCTGCTATATATTTCTTTTCCTCAGACATTTTTCTTTTGTTCGCGCTATACGATATCGTTTTCTACTTTCTGTGGACTGGTACACTAGTAAAGTTGTGTTTCTTTCTACGCTTTACCTTCTATAATCTAATAGGTGGCTTTGCCTTGTTTTTAAATAGCAGTGGAAGCGAAGCGAAATTTACAAAAAAATGAACAGGGAAAATTAATTGTTGCGCTGTCTCGAATTTTTTCGATGTTGAGTTATCGAAAGAATTTCTAAGAAGAAATGTGAATACCGACACATGCATGCATGGTCGAAGAAAAGAACGCATACAATTCTATCTACGTATTTTCTCCATACGGCGCTCATTTTTAATACGTGTGAGAGCAGGCGTATTGTCGTTGTATGTCCTGATTATGGCATAATTTGTATATTTGCTTATTCCTTTGGGAGCAGGCCTCAGCCATGGTGACAATAATCGATCGTAACACATGCCTGCGCATAGTCAGATTATCATTCAACTGATACATTTCATTATTCATGACGCCTTTATTTTTGACCTGATAATGACTATTTTCCTCAGTACTGGTTAATGATCATAAAAAATTACCTGTCAAGTCTTTTCTCTTCTCATTTGTATTTGCTGGTTGAAAGGGTGAATCATTTCGATGAGAGTCATACTTTATCAAGACTTAGTCTTAATTGAATAGAAACCTATACCTATATTTTCCAACAGAGTGATATTTTGCAAAACAATTTGTGAATAAGTGGATTGAAATATCAAATAATGTAAGGAGAGTCACTTCCAGTCTATGGTTCCAGATTTTATTAAGGTATAGTAAAGGACAAGCCGGTAAACATTATATCTCTATTGAAACGTTTTTTTCATAATATATCATACTGGAAAGATGCCGTTTTGCATCAAGAGTATTTTAAATAGTAAAAAATGTGGGACTTGAGTTATGCAAGTGCTCGTCGTTTTGAACAGTAGAATGGACCAACACAGCTTGGATAATGTTAGTCCGAATTCGATTTCGTTATTTCAACAATACGAATTATAGAGCACGTCGAAAAAAATTTTTTTCTACTCATATAAGGTTATATGATCATTATGTGATGATTCCTTGGAATGCAATGAGATTAGATTCCATATGCTTATGATTTATTAAGGTTATCCGAGAGTCTATCCTTATACATATCTTCCATTAATAGGACTAATGGAGAAAGTTTGAGAGGGTAAAAATTATCAGATATCCCCGTCCGATCTTTAACTTAAATGGTTCGATCGACGCGTCTAAGTCAAATTTACGGAAGCGTCGAAAAAAGTCGATGGAAATTTTTGCTGGCTTTATCCAGCATGGTTTGATCTATGGAAGAAAAACGAGCAAGCTAACTTATGAGAATTAGGTTGCTAGTTCGATTAAGAGAGCTTGTTACAGTGATCAATTTAGTTTGATCAGCCAGCGCATGTTGGTTGATAAAATTGACAAATGAGTTTCTATGCATTTGGCTTTGGTCGGCATGGTCAAGTCAACGAACGGTGGATCTTGCATCTGACGGCTTTATTCGGCAATGTCAGGTTAACTATGGGTTCCCGGAGCTGGGGTCGAACTGAGCGCAGTGCTCGGGAAGTTCCGACGGGATCCTAAGACTCGGCTGGGAAACGGGAATAGTAACCCCACTAGGCGTAGGTATTACGGGATCAATTATTGACGAATAAAAGATCATTGATCATTGTTACTGCAGCAAGTTTCAGAATGTGCAGAATCGTATGATTGAACACTATGCTGGTCTGAGGAAAAAAAATATAAAGTACTTTTTTTGATCCGGAAATCGTTGTGCGGCAAATTTTCTGCAGTTAGGATAGGCATATACAGCGTTGTCTCTGATCTGTGATATTTTATGATTGATTTTTTGTCTGGAATATGGTTCGAAAGAAAAAGTATCGACTTTAACGAGAAAAATTAACGATTTCTACAGGAATAGTTAGTTTTGTTAACGATCTTCTACGAAGCTATATTCCAATAAAGGCGCATAAGTATTGACAAGCCTAGATTATCTGAGGACACGTTATATAGTATGATATAGCACACTGATACAACACAATCAAGGAAAATTAAAAAGGGCGAATTTATCAGATTTCCAATCTTTCCTACTTATCAAAATTTTTCGCTGAACTTACTTTTTTCCTTTACGTGAAAATCAAACATTTGTTTTCATCGAAAGATGTCTCCAATAAGAAATCAAAATGGGAATGAGAATCCTCTTAGGAGTTCTGGCAGAGTTGATGGCAACGGGGTAGAAAATGCTGTGAATTATGAGCAACTCTTGGTGAAAGTCAACGCAACCCTTACGATCGAGGGTACGCGGGACACGTTTGTCTCTTTTCAGTTTAAAATGAGCCGCCAGTATGACTCTGTTATATATGTTAAGGAGTTCAGGGATTGGTTTATTCGTGCTTTCTCAGTTGGTTGCAGCGATGGCTTTGATGCTGAGGATGTTACCCAACTCTTGAAAATGGACAAGGTACCAGGATCAGATTCGATCGGCGGTATTTTTGGTGTTAAAGTTGAAGAAGCTATCCGGCTGAAATTTGCGCATGACAAAAGCCTCTGGATGAACAAATATAGAGGTTTAAATTTGCTCGTTGCATTGAACAGCACTTACAATGATCTTATTAATTCCGTTGACATAGTTCCTACCTGGGTTGAGATGTCCAAGACCACTTTTGTTCAATCGATTGGCAAGATGAGACATTTAATTAAAACTTTTAGGTCCATCTGTCCGGATTACTTTCAGAATGATGCATTCCTGTTGCTTGCGCAGATGTATTCGACTGGAAAGGAGAATTTTGACGAATTCAAGTCTGCGCTTGATCTTGCCACGGCGAAGAAAAATATCATGTGGTATGAAGGTACGGATCTAATTTGCGAGATCTATGAAAATATGGTGAATGCAGAGAGTAATGCTAAAGAATTTATTAACAGCTTTCGTGTCACTCCCGATAGGAAAAGAGACAGGAATGATGATCAAGAAAAGCAGGCTCGCATAGGTGGTAAACTCAAGAAAAAAAAAAAAAATATTCAGAAAATCAAGTGTTTTAAATGTGGACAGCGTGGTCATCTCAAGCGTGATTGTCCATACAAACAATCGGGTTCTCGAAAGAAGGGCAGCAGTTGTGAACCGAATAAATGTACAACTTAATTACTGTGTCACTTTGCAAACTCCTGCTAATATTGAAAATGATAAGAGGAACGGCGGTACCGCTGAGAAGGGTGCTGTTTTCATCTTGAGTGAAGATTTGATATGTCATGCAGGATACTAGGAATGTTACGATTAAAATGAGCAAAATTTCCTTTATTGAGTCATGTTGACCGAGCTGTATCATGTTATATAACGTTTTGTCTGATAGTCTTAGTCAAAATGTTCTGGAGAGTATTATTATAATGCGTATTCCTGTATAATTTGTTAATATTAAGGTTATTTTTTCTTGCATATTGAATTGGGGAGGATATGTAATCCACTAAGCACGCCTGCAAAAATAAAATAATGAAAACAGCTTTATTTCCGAAATGAAGCCACCTTAAATACAAAGTTATGCTTTGTAAACACAAGCTTGGAAGTAATATTTACTGTACGGCAACAATAATGAGGTCACGATAATTTTGTCGGCGAGAAAGATAAACCGATCCGAAATTTGGTCTCCAAAAAAGTTTATCGACGCGTCGATTTCAGAACTCCTCGGAATTGATTGAAGCGTCGAAAAACGTCGATAGAAATTTATCTGGCTTTATCCAGCATGGTTTGATCTTTGAAGAAAATCGAGCAAGCTAACTTATGAGAATTAGGTTGCTAGTTCGATTAAGGGAGCTTGTTACAGTAATCAATTTAGTTTGATCAGCCAGCGCAAGTTGGTTGATAAAATTGACAAATGAGTTTCTACGCATTTGGCTTTGGCCGGCATGGTCAAGTCAACGAACGGTGGATCTTGCATCTGACGGCTTTATTCGGCAATGTCAGGTTAACTATGGGTTCCCGGAGCTGAGGTCGAACTGAGCGCAGTGCTCGGGAAGTTCCGACGGGATCCTAAGACTCGGCTGGGAAACGGGAATAGTTACCCCACTAAGCGTAGGTATTACGGGATCAATTATTGACGAATGAAAGATCATTGATCATTGTTACTGCAGCAAGTTTCAGAATGTGCAGAATCACGTGATTCGGTGGCATTGTTCGTCTGGGAAAACAAAGGAAAATGGTGGCTGCGTTTTCTGGTCTGGGAATCGTTGTGCAGGAAATTTACTGTAGTCAGGGTAGATATATATAGTAGTGTCTCTGTCCTGAGTGTCTTATGACTGATACTTCGCTTTGGAATACAGAAAGAATGATTGATAACGAGTTTCTAGCGAGTTAACGAAGCGAGTTAACGAATTAACAAGAAAATTAACTGTTTCTACAAGAATTGTTGATTTTTGTTAGTGATCTTACAAGACTATATTTGATACAAAGCACTTAAGTATTGACAAGCTTAAGTTATCTGAGGACACGTTATATAATAGTATATAGCACAGGTAACACGACTCAATAAAGGAAAATTTGAGGAGGGCAAATTTATCACTCAGAAACAGAATTATGATCGCACATGATTATTTTTCTGTTGATTCCCTAACATACACACAGTTAGTGCGTTTTATTCAGGATTGTCTCTAATAGATATTATTCTAAATCTTCATTATTTAAGAATAAGTTCAGATCTCAAAGCACATAGATCTAATGACATATAATAATGGATTGCCTAATACTAGGTAATATTCTCATATGTCCGACAAAAAATGATAAAAATCGACGTATTTTTGCGTGTTGATTCTGATGGTGAATTCCTTATCGCGAGAAAAAATATAATTTGATTTGTGCGGGCCGTTTTGTTATTAAATGGCTGGGAATTAATTCATGTATTGGAATAATGTATATGCCGGACTAATGATAAAAGATTTGATCATGCATTAATGACTTTTTTTAACCAGATCGGATCGGAATTTGTCGGAACCTATGAGTTATAATAAAGTTTTTATATGTTAATAACGCATAAAGGTTCAACTGGTATTTGATATGTGAATCAAATTAATATTCGGACAGAAATAAGAAATAATTCGCAGGGAAATTTTTCCTGTGAAACAAATATCTCCCTACTCTAATTTCGGCTGAGAATGACCTATTCCACTTCTGTGGAAAAATATCTCTTATATGTATGTATGTATGTACTACTTTTTCCTTATATACTATGTGTCTCCTAAAAGGGACGACGACTTTGTTGTGTAATTTGCAATACATATTCATTTAAGGAAATCCATCTTGAAGTGAACCTTCAGCTGAAACCAAGAGTAACCTTCGGGTTCTCGCTGGATTACAAACATGTTCATAAGGACCCTATATTTTTATGGGGGGTGTGGTCATTCTAGGCAACAGAAGTCTTTTCTATATCTGAACTATATGGCCAATCTCGTTCATAACCTTGGGCATCTGCGCGCTCGGTAGTGCTACGGCACAGATATATGTGAGCAATTAAGCAGATACAAATGTCACACAGGATTTATATACTCTGACAGAATTTCTTAATCTTTTTTGGACCAATTCGCGCCAGTGGGGTATCTATCATCCTTCCTGTCGGAATCTAAAAGTTAGGAACAGTTTGTTTGTACGAGCGAATAGAATAAGATTAATCATTAAATATCTGCAAGATGAAATTCCTCAGTTACTAGAATTATCTCAAATTCCAGTTTAATCGATAAGCTCTCTGTATTATCGTTATTTTCTCTTATATACTTGCCTCTTCAGTGGTGCTGTAATATCCTCTGAAATATTCCCTGACTATATATTTTTCAAATAAAATATATTTCAAATCTTTGTAGAGTATTTCCGTCACCGAATAATTCGTCATAAGAATTCCACCCACGACGTAGGCTATATAACTACAATATCTCTCTCCGTGGGATGGTCTCTGCACATTAACTATGATACTCAATATCATCTGAGATAATCATGTTGTACATCAGATAACAACTTAAACGTATACAAAATAAAGTGTCACATGCGTTATTATCAGCTGAACACACATAGATCCCAACGCTTCCTTCTGCCAGAAAAAAAAAAGGATAAAACTAGACAAGACATGCTTTTCGCACGCTTATTTTGATGGCGAATTTATTTTCGTGAAAGAAATAAAAGTTTTTAAATGGCTGGGAATTATTTTACGTACCTAATTATTATTTGTTATTATGTAAAAATAAACTTAGTAATTTTTATTTTTAAAATTTTTTCGAATAACTCCAAGATAGTAAAATACGTTTTTGCCCTCTATTTAGACTACTTAAATTGCAACTATACTATACCTGATCCCATTTTCTCTAATTGCCTTTAGTTGAGGAGTTGGAAAAAGACAAAAAAAATCTGTAGTCGCTGTTTGATTGTAAAAACCAGAAAGAGCAATAAAATAATAAATACGTACCCCGACGTTATTTGACATGGAAGATCATCAAGTTTCTCCTCAGTTTTTCCTCGCCGTCTCATCGTTCTGCTCTACTATAAATTTTACTTCCAAGCTTATGTTTACAACCAAGTATACTTTTGTTTTATCAGGTATTTTTATTTCAGAATATTTGTTCTTGTTATTATATATCTTTACAAGCATACTTAGCTGATCACATATCTTCAACTTTAACACAAACGTCCACTGGTGCAAATGGGTCCAAAAAATATGGTTGAAAAATCACCATCCGATCCAATTTAAGGACGTCATTAATACATGGTCAAATCATTTCGCATTAATTCGCAAACATATTTTTGAAAAAATATTTGTGAGAGTATTATCCGATTATGCTAAATTCAGTGTCCACTCATACAATGGCTTAGTTTATAAATAAGAATTAATTCGAAAAGATGTTTCTTTAATGTATTTACTAAACTTTAAGTCATTTCTAGTCAACAAGTGTAGTAGTGTGGTTAAAAATACTGTAAATATACTAGATAAAATAAATTTATATATTTTCCTCGCTAATGTTGTGAAAATGTCTTAGGAAGGAAATAATATCATATCACAATTATGTTACAAAACATCGATTAAAATGGGCTTAGATGAAGTTTGTGATAATTATGGAAATAGTACTACAATAAATTTATTTGCACTTACAATTGAATATGATAATTCCCTTAGAAAAGAGTTACTTGAAAAATACAAGGATTTTCATATAATACATGAAAGGTTCCGTCACATAAGGATTGTGATATACTCTGGTAATAAAGGTTGTCGTTATTTATATTGGATTTCAGGTTTTAATAATTGAAAACTGATAAATTTGCCCTCCTCAAATTTTCCTTTATTGAGTCGTGTTACCTGTGCTATATACTATTATATAACGTGTCCTCAGATAACTTAAGCTTGTCAATACTTAAGTGCTTTGTATCAAATATAGTCTTGTAAGATAACTAACAAAAATCAACAATTCTTGTAGAAACAGTTAATTTTCTTGTTAATTCGTTAACTCGTTAGAAACTCGTTAGTTCGTTATTCATCCATATTTCAAAGCGAAGTATCAGTCATAAGACACTGAGGGCAGAGACACTACTATATATATCTGTCCTGACTACAGTAAATTTCCTGCACAACGATTCCCAGACCAGAAAATGCAGCCACCATTTTCCTTTGTTTTCCCAGACGAACAATGCCTCCGAATCAGGTGATTCTGCACATTCTGAAACTTGCTGCAGCCACAATGATCAATGATCTTTTATTCGTCAATAATTGATCCCGTAATACCTACGCCTAGTGGGGTAACTATTCCCGTTTCCCAGCCGAGTCTTAGGATCCCGTCGGAACTTCCCGAGCACTGCGCTCAGTTCGACCTCAGCTCCGGGAACCCATAGTTAACCTGACATTGCCGAATAAAGCCGTCAGATGCAAGATCCACCGTTCGTTGACTTGACCATGCCGGCCAAAGCCAAATGCGTAGAAACTCATTTGTCAATTTTATCAACCAACTTGCGCTGGCTGATCAAACTAAATTGATTACTGTAACAAGCTCCCTTAATCGAACTAGCAACCTAATTCTCATAAGTTAGCTTGCTCGATTTTCTCTCATCGGTTTCCCCAACGCTTCGACCAATATCGACGCGTCTATCGACCAATTCAGAAAATCAAGTTTCTGCTCAGTTTTTCCTCGCCGTCAAAACTATCGCGGTCTCATCGTTCTGCTCTACTGTAAATTTTACTTCCAAGCTTATGTTTACAACTAAGTATACTTTTGTTGTATCAGGTATTTTTATTTCAGAACAATATTCGTTTTTGTTATTATATACCTTTACAAGCATACTTAGCTGATCACATATCTTCAACTTCAACATTCATTAAATGATATTTATTTACTTTCACACCCACTTTTTATATATATCTATTCTATAATTTTGTTACCTTTTTAATGAATGGTACCCAAATTTAGAATGAAGCTAATTAATTTGTGTAAGGATGGTATGTCGACTAGCTAGATACCGGTTCCTGGTGTGTGAAGTTACAAAACTCAGTGACACGAATAATAATCAATAATGATATCAATATGGACAATACTGTCAACTTGTGATACAATCAATATCAATATTAAATTAAGATCAATTCAAATTAAAAAATATATATTAGCTTGTCTTCCTTAAACTCTTTCAAGAAAAAGGAAGTATTTGTTACGTAGAATACTTTTAGCAAAACTCAGATATCCCTTTTCACAAGTGGGATTCTCTGTGTCGCATCAATTCTCAGAAATTATGCTCTTGTTAGAATTTCTAAAAATCCGCGAAATCCGACACTAAAGACCATACCTCTCTCCGGAAAAAGCGAAGCGTTCAAGCTTTCAGTGGTGATTTGTTCCATAAAGATTCAAATACTGTTGTTGCCAAAAATCCTTGTGGAATTTATTGATTCTTTCCGATCCTGAAAGAGTGTATGAGTGAATACATCTCAATGGTGAACTATAATATTGGAAAGCTGGATAAATCATCTTCACGTTGTATGTTCCCAATGTGGTTCCATTAAGTTTGTTCAATAAATAGCTATCCTTTGTATATGCTTCCTTAACAATAAAAGGACCTTCAATAGCAGGGTCAGATTTCCGATGTCTGATACGTTTTCTGAGCATCACAAATTCGCCAACGGCATATGAATTGTGATTTTCCTTTGGATCATTCAACAATTTAATCATGTCTCGAATATGATTCCGTTTCTGGTTAGTCACCGTTCTATTTTCCTTCATTTGATGTAATCGATATTGTTGTAGTCCCATACTATCAATATTATCAACAGTCAAAAATGGTTCGGATTCCTGATTCCAGAATTTTGAAAATTCGGAATTCTCTTGCATAGGAGGTTTGTATAAACCTTGTGTTCCAAACGCTAACTGGGTCGGTGTGTATCCATAAATACTGGCCTGGTTGTTATAGATATGAATGGCTTCATAAATATAACGTTCCCAATGTTGGTTTTCGGGCGTTATCCGTTTTAATATTTCCTTGATAAGATGATTCACCTTCTCTACCTTTGCGTTTGCTCTTGGATGATATGCACTAGTATGTTTCCAATCGAAACCGAAAGCCTTCTGTCGGAACCTATGAGTTATAATAATGTTTCATATGTTAATAACGCATAAAGGTTCAACTGGTATTTGATTTATAATATGTGAATCAAATTAATGTTCAGACAGATAGAAGAAATAATTCGCGGGGAAATTTTTCCTGTGAAATAAATTTCTCCCTAATCTACTTTCGGCTGAGAATGACCTATTCCACTTCTGCGGAAAAATATCTCTTATATGTATGTACTACTTTTTCCTTATATACTATGTGTCTCTTAGAAGGGACGACGACTTTATTGTGTAATTTGCAATACATATTCWTATAAGGAAATCCATCTTGAAGTGAACCTTCAGCTGAAACCAAGAGTAACCTTCGGGTTCTCGCTGGATTACAAACGTGTTCGTAAGGACCCTATTTTGTTATGGGGGTCATTCTATGCAACAGAAGTCTTTTCTATATCCGAACTATATGGCCAATCCCGTTCATAACCTTGGGCATCTGCGCGCTCGGTAGTGCTACGGCACAGAGATATGTGAGCAATTAAGTAGATACAAATGTCACACGGGATTTATATACTCTGACATGGCGTCACAGACAGGATACTCAGTTTTGCATAAGAATTGTGGTTCGCGACACTATTAGTTTTTCAAATACTCTTTCATTTCGGATCGGCGAGAATTAACCCTTTCCAGGGAATTTTCACTAACAAATTTTTCATACGGTTTTATTGCACCGTGTGGGAAAATTTCTCATTGGTCAATTTAGGTCGACAGAGGATTTTTCTTAGTTGCATAATACTTTTGTGCTACCTAGGATTAAGATCTAGCCTAATACCTCTAAAATTCACAGATTTACAATTGCAAAATCTTCTCAACTACTTGCAAATATTATCAGGCACTACTGTTCAATTTACCAACATGTACTCAGCTTCCAATTCAACCGAATCTTCTCAATCATCAGAACTTCTTCGTAGCCTTGTTAGGGCTATAACCAATACTAATGAAACTTTGAAGTTGATTCATCAGGATCTCGCTGTTAAGCGTCTTGACCCTGAGAAAATCAGAAAGACGGTTAAGGAAAGTGTTGTCCCTGCTATTCATTTTTTTGCGGGACGAAGATGGACAATGTAGTCCTATGGTGTTCATTCGCTACTTAAGTGAGCTTAGAAGTGCTTTAAAGGACTATGGTTATGAGCAGGTCTGTGCTAACTTTGCAGAACAGAAATATGACTCCGTCTCTGACAAAGAGGAGTTATTCACGAACGAGACTTTGAAACAAACAAACGATGGCTCTGTTTATGTTATGTTGAGAGATTACTATAGGAAATCTCACGGCAAGTATCCATCCGCAGCAAAGATGTTGAATCTTTTACGTGACCGACACTCGACTATTAAGCATAGCAAGCAGTCTTATCTTAAGGCCCTTGCAAAACTTCGGTATGAAGATTATACCAAACCCTTTTTGGACTACTTTAATCTAATCGATGACTTTATTAATGCTATTAAGAGCGACGGTTACAAAGTCGATGATGATGATATCCTAGAGGCATTGAAACCAGGTGTTGTTAAGTTGTGCGAGAACGATCGAAACGAACTCAATCAAGTTACTACACTAACTGAATTTAAGGAGTGGATCATTAAGGAGGTCAAGATCCAACGTGTCCCTAACAGGGAGGAAGTTCAGATCCCAAAATACTTATTGAAGGGTCTTTACCATTCTCAGACCGACTCTAGCGGCACACACAACAAACAAAAGCAATATTCTTCGAAGCACGGTCAATCTAAAGGGCAGAGTCAATCGAAGAAGGACTCACCCGAGAAGAAAAATGTTCACAACTTCAACTTGAATAATCACAACGTCATATCTGATCTTGAATTATTGGGAGGTGTTCCGATGTCAGGTAAGAACTTACCTGTTGAAGTTGAAGATATGTGATCAGCTAAGTATGCTTGTAAAGGTATATAATAACAAGAACGAATATTGTTCTGAAATAAAAATACCTGATACAACAAAAGTATACTTAGTTGTAAACATAAGCTTGGAAGTAAAATTTACAGTAGAGCAGAACGATGAGACCGCGATAGTTTTGACGGCGAGGAAAAACTGAGCAGAAACTTGATTTTCTGAATTGGTCGATAGACGCGTCGATATTGGTCGAAGCGTTGGGGAAATCGATGAGAGAAAATCGTGCTGGCTTTATCCGGCATGGTTTGATCTTTGAAGAAAATCGAGCAAGCTAACTTATGAGAATTAGGTTGCTAGTTCGATTAAGGGAGCTTGTTACAGTGATCAATTTAGTTTGATCAGCCAGCGCAAGTTGGTTGATAAAATTGACAAATGAGTTTTTACGCATTTGGCTTTGGCCGGCATGGTCAAGTCAACGAACGGTGGATCTTGCATCTGACGGCTTTATTCGGCAATGTCAGGTTAACTATGGGTTCCCGGAGCTGAGGTCGAACTGAGCGCAGTGCTCGGGAAGTTCCGACGGGATCCTAAGACTCGGCCGGGAAACGGGAATAGTTACCCCACTAGGCGTAGGTATTACGGGATCAATTATTGACGAATAAAAGATCATTGATCATTGTTGCTGCAGCAAGTTTCAGAATGTGCAGAATCACCTGATTCGGAGGCATTGTTCGTCTGGGAAAACAAAGGAAAATGGTGGCTGCATTTTCTGGTCTGGGAATCGTTGTGCAGGAAATTTACTGTAGTCAGGACAGATATATATAGTAGTGTCTCTGCCCTGAGTGTCTTATGACTGATACTTCGCTTTGAAATATGGATTAAAACGAATTAACGAGTTTCTAACGAGTTAACGAATTAACAAGAAAATTAACTGTTTCTACAAGAATTGTTGATTTTTGTTAGTGATCTTACAAGACTATATTTGATACAAAGCACTTAAGTATTGACAAGCTTAAGTTATCTGAGGACACGTTATATAATAGTATATAGCACAGGTAACACGACTCAATAAAGGAAAATTTGAGGAGGGCAAATTTATCATTACCGAGTTTCGTCTAATCTTATACTTATTGATGGAGGAGCGGGAATTAGTCTTACCGGGCACAAGGAATGGTTACATGATTTTGTACCACTTACAGAATCCGACAATATTCAATCAATAGCCTACGATCATTCAACGAAAAATCTAGAGGGTCTAGGCAGGTTGATCTTTAATTATACTGGAAATTTACTCTCAGTTGATGCTTATTATTACGAGGGTGCCCCAACTATTCTTTCAGAAGACGATATAAACAAATGTCCAGAGTGCAGTACTCAAATCTATCATCATGACTTCGGAACTACTTCTCAAAGTTATTCGAAGGTTCTAAATGTTGGTGAAGAGTGCATACAGCTTATTCAAATCGACAAGCTATGGTATATTCCTGGCGACTACAACCAATTCATTGTTGGCGGTGGTCAAATGGCAATCAATAATTTACATTTAAAACTAGGACATGCCAATACAAAGCTGATTCGAGACTCTATCTCTCACGGAACGATCTCTGTTTCCAAGGAGGAGAAAAATGAGCTAAAGCACACAGCGGATCATGGTTGCGCAAGATGCTTACGGGCAAAAGCGAGACGTGCTGATGCAGTCGAATATTCTCGTGATTATTATTTGCGCCCAGTACCGTTTGATATGGTTTATACAGATGTTTGTGTTGTCAATCTGCACGCTAAGAAAGGCGACCAAGGTTACTTTGTTACTTTCAAGGACCAGTTTACGAAGTTCACTACAATTTACTTCCTGGCTCATAAGAATGATGTTACCGCGGCGGTCGCCAAATACTTGGATTGGGTGGAAAATCAGTTCAGCGAACAAGGGTACAGAGTGCACAAACTCTATTCTGATAAGGGCACTGAATACCTGAACGCTGCAATGAAGACACTTCTTGAGCGAAAAGGTGTGGAACATCATACGACCTCAGGATACATGTCGGCATCCAACGGTGTTGCAGAACGGTTGAATTTGACAATAATGAATGACACTCGTGCTATGTTACAGGCTGGAAAAGTTCCTAACGCATTTTGGAAAGAGGCAGCGTCATATTCTATCTTTATACGCAACCACCTCTACCAGAAGAGCATTGACACTAGTCCAGTAATGGCACTGGGAGTGAAGACTCCATTGAAGGCAAAGGATATACATGTTTTTGGCGAATATTGCGTTGTTACTCAACCTCCGGATTACTTACCCAAGCTTCACACTAGAGGTAATGAAGGAATATATTTAGGATTTGATCCAAACACTTTTGGCTCTCATGTCTTTGTTCCAAACACTCCGGGAGATTTGCGATTTGGCAGTCATGTTTATTCAAGGAGCGTGAGTTTTCTCAAGACGCCCATGTTGTATGTGGATTACTGCTTGAATCATCGAACTTTGAATGATGACCCTCTTATGGAACTTTATGATCCGCGTTTTCAAATATTTGCCGATCTAGAGTCAGAGGAAGCACCATTAAGTTGCGACGAAGCAGCATTGCTTGCTGACGATCAGGTTGAAAATGATTTAACATTGTCACCCGCTGTCGAAAGGACGTCGCGTATCGATTCAAGTATCGACACGAGACCTGCTACCCCTGAAGATGAGTTGATAGACACTCGCCCTAAAGAAAATATTTCGAAGGCTGGAGCGCTCACTACGTCTTCCCTTGCTAAAGAGGAAATAGAAGCAGAACCTCCTAAGGTTACAGACGATACCATTGTCATTGATACCTCACCTGGAGATACTCAGTCTTTCCACGAGTCGACGGATCATCCTGGAAATTTAAGTACGGATGAGTCTGACAACGACCCGGACTGGACCCCTGACAACGTCAGTATGCAAGACTCTTCTTCCGAGCCTGAGGATTACTCAGATGACGACTCACGTGAGCTGTCTGATGATGAACCTCAGACTAACCAGGCCCCAGACGAAAGAAAGGATGTAGAAGGTACTTCTCTTTTCGACCTGGATCCAGGAGATCATTCGACTTCCGGAATACACTACAAGAAACTTCCACCCGAGGTAAGGGTCGAGGCGAAGAATCCCGGAAAGTCGCTCGTTAGCCAAAATGCTGGTAGGGCTAAGCATCCAAAGCGTTCTCGGAAAAGACGCGAGGGTGCACAGAGCGACAAGTTGAATAAATCAAATGGTCGCTCTACTAAAGGTGGTAACACTACTACCAATGGTAGAGCAAATTTTAAACCAACTGTTGTTTCCACTGCAAAGGAGTCAGGGGACTCTTTGCAAACTTTAAATCCATCGGATAGCTTCGGTAAGCATGTGAAAGTTGGAGTTTCTGATACATGCAAGTTAGATGCATGGACTGAAGACAATCAGAAGCCGAAGGGTGCAGATCCTGTTAAGGCAGGGATCGAACAACGAAAGCATACGGAGCATTCAGTCGCACGCACTATAACATCAGACGACAAGAGCGCTGGCAGTCAGCTGATGCCAAACTCTTCAATCAAGCAAGCCAAACACGGAGATAAATCACCTCAAGATTACCCACATCCTCCAAGACTCGATTCCGGAAAAACGAGCAGTGAGACGTCTTCTTCCGTGGCTGGTAAAAAGTCTGAAGTTACATCTTCTAAAGGGAATAGCTTACCATCGTGGCAAGGTCGTAATATGCGTTCATTGAATCGACCATTAACTAGAAAACGTCAATTTCATGATGATGGCGATCTGGACCGATATGACAGCACGGTGCCACCGATCGGCACAGGTAGATCTAGGCTGAAAGCAAAAGGCCGCTGGCGTTATGCGGTTAAACACAAGAAGCTCAAGGTCACCCAAGTGTTGCTAAGTGATGTTCACCTGGCAGTTACACCAAGTAGCTACAAGAAGGCGATAAGCAGTAATGATGGAGCTGCAAAGTGGAAAGCAGCAATTGCTGATGAGTTTAACTCTCATCGGAAACATTGCACCTGGGATCCCAAACCTATTATTACAGATGATCCTAGAATTTTGAGCCGGACGGTCTCCACAGGTTGGGTCTTCAACATCAAGTCAGATGGTCGGTTCAAAGCGAGACTCGTTGCTCACGGCGACCACCAGAAGGAGTCAACATACACCTTGACTTTTTCCCCGACACTTCGACCTGAGATCATGAGGAGCATTCTTGCTCTTATTGCTACACAACACTGGTTCATGGCACAGTTTGATGTTAAAACGGCTTATCTTAATAGTCCAATTGATACCGAATTGTACATCTATCAGCCACAGGGCTATCATAGTTCTGTCAAACCTTCCGATGTATCAACCGGTAAGAGGGTGGTGTACAGGCTTAACAAAGCCTTATATGGTCTCAAGCAATCTGGAAAATTATGGCACGAGACAATCAAGGCATATTTGGCTAAGATTGGATTTGAATATTCGAGCCCATTTCCTTCCACATACATTCATAAAGATGTCAAGGGAAAAACAGATTGCGTGGTTGGTCTATTTGTGGATGATATTATTATAGGTGCATCGACCAAATCTATTCTTGAGAAGGTCACTAAGCACTTACAGAAAGCTTATGAATTAAAGATCATCGAACAAGATCCAAAGACATATGTTCAAAGATTTTTAGGTATAGATCTTAAGGTGGAGAGACTTAAAAATGGTCGTGTTGGAAGAATTAGTTTATGTCAGTCCTCTTACATTGAAGAGTTTGTTGAGAAACTGAAGATTGAGATGACACGAAAATGCGCTACACCGTTGAGTCCTAACTTTTATTTTGATATGGATCAACACCCGTTGAAATTAACTCAAGAGGAATTGGATAAAAGAGTTACGGATTATAGACGCAAGATTGGTTGTTTACTTTATGTCTCTACTATGACTCGACCAGACATTGCTTATGCAGTTGATTATTTAGCAAGATTCTCTACTTATCCACATGATTTAGTAAGAGAACAGGTGATTCACACAATTCGATATCTCTATTTTTCGAGATTCAGGACAATTGTTTATCAGAACACTGACGCCGATAAGCTTAATCATCTAATTTGCTATTCGGATAGTGACTATGCGCAAGATCCAATTACTCGTCAATCGATGAATGGTTATTTTATCATGTTTGCTAATGCGCCAGTTCATTGGAGAAGTCACTACACTCCACTGGTGTGCAAGTCTTCTACCGAAGCTGAATTACAAGCCATCAATTTCTTAACTGATGAGTTAGAATGGTTCCATCCTTTGATGAAATTTATTTCTGCTTATCAAGGAAAGGTTCATTGTCCTGAGTTACTAGTCGACAACAAGTCTGCCATAGATACAATAGTCTTCGGTAATTTTTCGCCGAAGGCAAAGCCATATGCAGTCAGGCTTAAATGTCTTGAAGAGAGATTTAATCGAAAGAAGTTTGTCATCAGGCATGTTGGCACAGAAAACCAATTAGCTGATTTGCTTACTAAACCAATAACTATAAAGGTCATGGATAAGCTAAGGCACATGCTTATTCAGATGTTACAAATCAAGGGAGCGTGTCGGAACCTATGAGTTATAATAATGTTTCATATGTTAATAACGCATAAAGGTTCAACTGGTATTTGATTTATAATATGTGAATCAAATTAATGTTCAGACAGATAGAAGAAATAATTCGCGGGGAAATTTTTCCTGTGAAATAAATTTCTCCCTAATCTACTTTCGGCTGAGAATGACCTATTCCACTTCTGCGGAAAAATATCTCTTATATGTATGTACTACTTTTTCCTTATATACTATGTGTCTCTTAGAAGGGACGACGACTTTATTGTGTAATTTGCAATACATATTCATATAAGGAAATCCATCTTGAAGTGAWCCTTCAGCTGAAACCAAGAGTAACCTTCGGGTTCTCGCTGGATTACAAACGTGTTCGTAAGGACCCTATTTTGTTATGGGGGTCATTCTATGCAACAGAAGTCTTTTCTATATCCGAACTATATGGCCAATCCCGTTCATAACCTTGGGCATCTGCGCGCTCGGTAGTGCTACGGCACAGAGATATGTGAGCAATTAAGTAGATACAAATGTCACACGGGATTTATATACTCTGACATGGCGTCACAGACAGGATACTCAGTTTTGCATAAGAATTGTGGTTCGCGACACTATTAGTTTTTCAAATACTCTTTCATTTCGGATCGGCGAGAATTAACCCTTTCCAGGGAATTTTCACTAACAAATTTTTCATACGGTTTTATTGCACCGTGTGGGAAAATTTCTCATTGGTCAATTTAGGTCGACAGAGGATTTTTCTTAGTTGCATAATACTTTTGTGCTACCTAGGATTAAGATCTAGCCTAATACCTCTAAAATTCACAGATTTACAATTGCAAAATCTTCTCAACTACTTGCAAATATTATCAGGCACTACTGTTCAATTTACCAACATGTACTCAGCTTCCAATTCAACCGAATCTTCTCAATCATCAGAACTTCTTCGTAGCCTTGTTAGGGCTATAACCAATACTAATGAAACTTTGAAGTTGATTCATCAGGATCTCGCTGTTAAGCGTCTTGACCCTGAGAAAATCAGAAAGACGGTTAAGGAAAGTGTTGTCCCTGCTATTCATTTTTTGCGGGACGAAGATGGACAATGTAGTCCTATGGTGTTTCATTCGCTACTTAAGTGAGCTTAGAAGTGCTTTAAAGGACTATGGTTATGAGCAGGTCTGTGCTAACTTTGCAGAACAGAAAATATGACTCCGTCTCTGACAAAGAGGAGTTATTCACGAACGAGACTTTGAAACAAACAAACGATGGCTCTGTTTATGTTATGTTGAGAGATTACTATATGGAAATCTCACGGCAAGTATCCATCCGCAGCAAAGATGTTGAATCTTTTACGTGACCGACACTCGACTATTAAGCATAGCAAGCAGTCTTATCTTAAGGCCCTTGCAAAACTTCGGTATGAAGATTATACCAAACCCTTTTTGGACTACTTTAATCTAATCGATGACTTTATTAATGCTATTAAGAGCGACGGTTACAAAGTCGATGATGATGATATCCTAGAGGCATTGAAACCAGGTGTTGTTAAGTTGTGCGAGAACGATCGAAACGAACTCAATCAAGTTACTACACTAACTGAATTTAAGGAGTGGATCATTAAGGAGGTCAAGATCCAACGTGTCCCTAACAGGGAGGAAGTTCAGATCCCAAAATACTTATTGAAGGGTCTTTACCATTCTCAGACCGACTCTAGCGGCACACACAACAAACAAAAGCAATATTCTTCGAAGCACGGTCAATCTAAAGGGCAGAGTCAATCGAAGAAGGACTCACCCGAGAAGAAAAATGTTCACAACTTCAACTTGAATAATCACAACGTCATATCTGATCTTGAATTATTGGGAGGTGTTCCGATGTCAGGTAAGAACTTACCTGTTGAAGTTGAAGATATGTGATCAGCTAAGTATGCTTGTAAAGGTAATATAATAACAAGAACGAATATTGTTCTGAAATAAAAATACCTGATACAACAAAAGTATACTTAGTTGTAAACATAAGCTTGGAAGTAAAATTTACAGTAGAGCAGAACGATGAGACCGCGATAGTTTTGACGGCGAGGAAAAAACTGAGCAGAAAACTTGATTTYCTGAATTGGTCGATAGACGCGTCGATATTGGTCGAAGCGTTGGGGAAATCGATGAGAGAAAATCGTGCTGGCTTTATCCGGCATGGTTTGATCTTTGAAGAAAATCGAGCAAGCTAACTTATGAGAATTAGGTTGCTAGTTCGATTAAGGGAGCTTGTTACAGTGATCAATTTAGTTTGATCAGCCAGCGCAAGTTGGTTGATAAAATTGACAAATGAGTTTTTACGCATTTGGCTTTGGCCGGCATGGTCAAGTCAACGAACGGTGGATCTTGCATCTGACGGCTTTATTCGGCAATGTCAGGTTAACTATGGGTTCCCGGAGCTGAGGTCGAACTGAGCGCAGTGCTCGGGAAGTTCCGACGGGATCCTAAGACTCGGCCGGGAAACGGGAATAGTTACCCCACTAGGCGTAGGTATTACGGGATCAATTATTGACGAATAAAAGATCATTGATCATTGTTGCTGCAGCAAGTTTCAGAATGTGCAGAATCACCTGATTCGGAGGCATTGTTCGTCTGGGAAAACAAAGGAAAATGGTGGCTGCATTTTCTGGTCTGGGAATCGTTGTGCAGGAAATTTACTGTAGTCAGGACAGATATATATAGTAGTGTCTCTGCCCTGAGTGTCTTATGACTGATACTTCGCTTTGAAATATGGATTAAAACGAATTAAMGAGTTTCTAACGAGTTAACGAATTAACAAGAAAATTAACTGTTTCTACAAGAATTGTTGATTTTTGTTAGTGATCTTACAAGACTATATTTGATACAAAGCACTTAAGTATTGACAAGCTTAAGTTATCTGAGGACACGTTATATAATAGTATATAGCACAGGTAACACGACTCAATAAAGGAAAATTTGAGGAGGGCAAATTTATCATTACCGAGTTTCGTCTAATCTTATACTTATTGATGGAGGAGCGGGAATTAGTCTTACCGGGCACAAGGAATGGTTACATGATTTTGTACCACTTACAGAATCCGACAATATTCAATCAATAGCCTACGATCATTCAACGAAAAATCTAGAGGGTCTAGGCAGGTTGATCTTTAATTATACTGGAAATTTACTCTCAGTTGATGCTTATTATTACGAGGGTGCCCCAACTATTCTTTCAGAAGACGATATAAACAAATGTCCAGAGTGCAGTACTCAAATCTATCATCATGACTTCGGAACTACTTCTCAAAGTTATTCGAAGGTTCTAAATGTTGGTGAAGAGTGCATACAGCTTATTCAAATCGACAAGCTATGGTATATTCCTGGCAGACTACAACCAATTCATTGTTGGCGGTGGTCAAATGGCAATCAATAATTTACATTTAAAACTAGGACATGCCAATACAAAGCTGATTCGAGACTCTATCTCTCACGGAACGATCTCTGTTTCCAAGGAGGAGAAAAATGAGCTAAAGCACACAGCGGATCATGGTTGCGCAAGATGCTTACGGGCAAAAGCGAGACGTGCTGATGCAGTCGAATATTCTCGTGATTATTATTTGCGCCCAGTACCGTTTGATATGGTTTATACAGATGTTTGTGTTGTCAATCTGCACGCTAAGAAAGGCGACCAAGGTTACTTTGTTACTTTCAAGGACCAGTTTACGAAGTTCACTACAATTTACTTCCTGGCTCATAARAATGATGTTACCGCGGCGGTCGCCAAATACTTGGATTGGGTGGAAAATCAGTTCAGCGAACAAGGGTACAGAGTGCACAAACTCTATTCTGATAAGGGCACTGAATACCTGAACGCTGCAATGAAGACACTTCTTGAGCGAAAAGGTGTGGAACATCATACGACCTCAGGATACATGTCGGCATCCAACGGTGTTGCAGAACGGTTGAATTTGACAATAATGAATGACACTCGTGCTATGTTACAGGCTGGAAAAGTTCCTAACGCATTTTGGAAAGAGGCAGCGTCATATTCTATCTTTATACGCAACCACCTCTACCAGAAGAGCATTGACACTAGTCCAGTAATGGCACTGGGAGTGAAGACTCCATTGAAGGCAAAGGATATACATGTTTTTTGGCGAATATTGCGTTGTTACTCAACCTCCGGATTACTTACCCAAGCTTCACACTAGAGGTAATGAAGGAATATATTTAGGATTKRATCCAAACACTTTTGGCTCTCATGTCTTTGTTCCAAACACTCCGGGAGATTTGCGATTTGGCAGTCATGTTTATTCAAGGAGCGTGAGTTTTCTCAAGACGCCCATGTTGTATGTGGATTACTGCTTGAATCATCGAACTTTGAATGATGACCCTCTTATGGAACTTTATGATCCGCGTTTTCAAATATTTGCCGATCTAGAGTCAGAGGAAGCACCATTAAGTTGCGACGAAGCAGCATTGCTTGCTGACGATCAGGTTGAAAATGATTTAACATTGTCACCCGCTGTCGAAAGGACGTCGCGTATCGATTCAAGTATCGACACGAGACCTGCTACCCCTGAAGATGAGTTGATAGACACTCGCCCTAAAGAAAATATTTCGAAGGCTGGAGCGCTCACTACGTCTTCCCTTGCTAAAGAGGAAATAGAAGCAGAACCTCCTAAGGTTACAGACGATACCATTGTCATTGATACCTCACCTGGAGATACTCAGTCTTTCCACGAGTCGACGGATCATCCTGGAAATTTAAGTACGGATGAGTCTGACAACGACCCGGACTGGACCCCTGACAACGTCAGTATGCAAGACTCTTCTTCCGAGCCTGAGGATTACTCAGATGACGACTCACGTGAGCTGTCTGATGATGAACCTCAGACTAACCAGGCCCCAGACGAAAGAAAGGATGTAGAAGGTACTTCTCTTTTCGACCTGGATCCAGGAGATCATTCGACTTCCGGAATACACTACAAGAAACTTCCACCCGAGGTAAGGGTCGAGGCGAAGAATCCCGGAAAGTCGCTCGTTAGCCAAAATGCTGGTAGGGCTAAGCATCCAAAGCGTTCTCGGAAAAGACGCGAGGGTGCACAGAGCGACAAGTTGAATAAATCAAATGGTCGCTCTACTAAAGGTGGTAACACTACTACCAATGGTAGAGCAAATTTTAAACCAACTGTTGTTTCCACTGCAAAGGAGTCAGGGGACTCTTTGCAAACTTTAAATCCATCGGATAGCTTCGGTAAGCATGTGAAAGTTGGAGTTTCTGATACATGCAAGTTAGATGCATGGACTGAAGACAATCAGAAGCCGAAGGGTGCAGATCCTGTTAAGGCAGGGATCGAACAACGAAAGCATACGGAGCATTCAGTCGCACGCACTATAACATCAGACGACAAGAGCGCTGGCAGTCAGCTGATGCCAAACTCTTCAATCAAGCAAGCCAAACACGGAGATAAATCACCTCAAGATTACCCACATCCTCCAAGACTCGATTCCGGAAAAACGASMAGTGAGACGTCTTCTTCCGTGGCTGGTAAAAAGTCTGAAGTTACATCTTCTAAAGGGAATAGCTTACCATCGTGGCAAGGTCGTAATATGCGTTCATTGAATCGACCATTAACTAGAAAACGTCAATTTCATGATGATGGCGATCTGGACCGATATGACAGCACGGTGCCACCGATCGGCACAGGTAGATCTAGGCTGAAAGCAAAAGGCCGCTGGCGTTATGCGGTTAAACACAAGAAGCTCAAGGTCACCCAAGTGTTGCTAAGTGATGTTCACCTGGCAGTTACACCAAGTAGCTACAAGAAGGCGATAAGCAGTAATGATGGAGCTGCAAAGTGGAAAGCAGCAATTGCTGATGAGTTTAACTCTCATCGGAAACATTGCACCTGGGATCCCAAACCTATTATTACAGATGATCCTAGAATTTTGAGCCGGACGGTCTCCACAGGTTGGGTCTTCAACATCAAGTCAGATGGTCGGTTCAAAGCGAGACTCGTTGCTCACGGCGACCACCAGAAGGAGTCAACATACACCTTGACTTTTTCCCCGACACTTCGACCTGAGATCATGAGGAGCATTCTTGCTCTTATTGCTACACAACACTGGTTCATGGCACAGTTTGATGTTAAAACGGCTTATCTTAATAGTCCAATTGATACCGAATTGTACATCTATCAGCCACAGGGCTATCATAGTTCTGTCAAACCTTCCGATGTATCAACCGGTAAGAGGGTGGTGTACAGGCTTAACAAAGCCTTATATGGTCTCAAGCAATCTGGAAAATTATGGCACGAGACAATCAAGGCATATTTGGCTAAGATTGGATTTGAATATTCGAGCCCATTTCCTTCCACATACATTCATAAAGATGTCAAGGGAAAAACAGATTGCGTGGTTGGTCTATTTGTGGATGATATTATTATAGGTGCATCGACCAAATCTATTCTTGAGAAGGTCACTAAGCACTTACAGAAAGCTTATGAATTAAAGATCATCGAACAAGATCCAAAGACATATGTTCAAAGATTTTTAGGTATAGATCTTAAGGTGGAGAGACTTAAAAATGGTCGTGTTGGAAGAATTAGTTTATGTCAGTCCTCTTACATTGAAGAGTTTGTTGAGAAACTGAAGATTGAGATGACACGAAAATGCGCTACACCGTTGAGTCCTAACTTTTATTTTGATATGGATCAACACCCGTTGAAATTAACTCAAGAGGAATTGGATAAAAGAGTTACGGATTATAGACGCAAGATTGGTTGTTTACTTTATGTCTCTACTATGACTCGACCAGACATTGCTTATGCAGTTGATTATTTAGCAAGATTCTCTACTTATCCACATGATTTAGTAAGAGAACAGGTGATTCACACAATTCGATATCTCTATTTTTCGAGATTCAGGACAATTGTTTATCAGAACACTGACGCCGATAAGCTTAATCATCTAATTTGCTATTCGGATAGTGACTATGCGCAAGATCCAATTACTCGTCAATCGATGAATGGTTATTTTATCATGTTTGCTAATGCGCCAGTTCATTGGAGAAGTCACTACACTCCACTGGTGTGCAAGTCTTCTACCGAAGCTGAATTACAAGCCATCAATTTCTTAACTGATGAGTTAGAATGGTTCCATCCTTTGATGAAATTTATTTCTGCTTATCAAGGAAAGGTTCATTGTCCTGAGTTACTAGTCGACAACAAGTCTGCCATAGATACAATAGTCTTCGGTAATTTTTCGCCGAAGGCAAAGCCATATGCAGTCAGGCTTAAATGTCTTGAAGAGAGATTTAATCGAAAGAAGTTTGTCATCAGGCATGTTGGCACAGAAAACCAATTAGCTGATTTGCTTACTAAACCAATAACTATAAAGGTCATGGATAACTAAGGCACATGCTTATTCAGATGTTACAAATCAAGGGAGCGTGTCGGAACCTATGAGTTATAATAATGTTTCATATGTTAATAACGCATAAAGGTTCAACTGGTATTTGATTTTTATATGTGAATCAAATTAATGTTCAGACAGATAGAAGAAATAATTCGCGGGGAAATTTTTCCTGTGAAATAAATTTCTCCCTAATCTACTTTCGGCTGAGAATGACCTATTCCACTTCTGCGGAAAAATATCTCTTATATGTATGTACTACTTTTCCTTATATACTATGTGTCTCTTAGAAGGGACGACGACTTTATTGTGTAATTTGCAATACATATTCATATAAGGAAATCCATCTTGAAGTGATCCTTCAGCTGAAACCAAGAGTAACCTTCGGGTTCTCGCTGGATTACAAACGTGTTCGTAAGGACCTATTTTGTTATGGGGGTCATTCTATGCAACAGAAGTCTTTTCTATATCCGAACTATATGGCCAATCCCGTTCATAACCTTGGGCATCTGCGCGCTCGGTAGTGCTACGGCACAGAGATATGTGAGCAATTAAGTAGATACAAATGTCACACGGGATTTAT